>NW_015634565.1:544970-586930 GCF_001515625.1 Sinocyclocheilus rhinocerous
CTTACTTGTTTTTCCTTGGCCGGAAATATCTTTACTTTCTCCGGTGCGATAGACGGCAGCCACGGTTATGGAATAAGGGGTGTCAGGGGTCAGCTTCTGAAGAATGACGCTGTTCTTCTTTCCACCAACTTGAACCTGATTGGAAAATATGTCAATAGTTAGACTTGTTTTGGTGTTCATTGGTTTCCATGAAACGAGAACGGCACCCTTTCAAAAATAAGTGTGTTTAATTTGGTGCAACAGCAAAAAACAAGAAATAGCACTCGCAACCCATTTTGCTTCCATAATCAAGACTTTCCTAGTAAAAAAGGTTATTTAATGAGAAATAAAACCCTAAAATAAAGCCTGTGTAGTTAGTTAACTACATTACACACATTGAAACAGTTCTAAGAAAAAAACTCTTTTACGAACATTTTACAAATATTGTTGGCTCTTTGACAAAATGCTTTTGTTCCTCTTTTGTATGTGTCTTAAAATAAGCATTAACCAATTGAAAATAAACATTAACCAATATTTTGCGTGGACAAGGCGATTTTAATGACTTTGGCACCATTTGTTGTGTGACCAATCAGCATCATCCTGCATTAATAAACAAAATGGTGAAAGTAGCATTGTTCATTTCTTATATAGTTAAACAATTCCCAAACAAACAGTAAATGTTTGCTGGGCTGTTCATCTCAAGTGCATTGACATGAAATATGCAGTATAACAGTAATGGTTTTGATTCCTTGAGGCCTACATAACAGACATGTTGTGATGGTTTGCATCAGATGAGTCTGCTGGTAATGGCTTCCTGTCACAACGTTCTCATTTGCTTGCTGTAATGATTAACACACGGGCCTTGAACTTTCTTAAAACATATTCTGCCACTCATCATCATAATTGAAAGATTACCCATGTCCTGCTTCAAAACATCTCATTGGAGGGAGAATGGAGACAGCTGAACTTACAGACAGCAGTTTTCCACCCGCAAGGGGTTGGTAGGTGATTTTGTAGTTCTGGACGGGGCCTGGCGCATGGTCCCATTTCACGGTTAGAGTTGTAGTGGTGGCGTTGAAAACCTGGAGGTTTTGCGGTGGTCCAGTGGGCACTGGGAGCAGACAGAAATGTTGATCAGCAAAATCTGGCTTTGTAACTGTAGCTAAAACTATTAGGGATGGGAATCAAGAGGAATTTAAAGATTCTGGTTCTGATTCCACTTGATGAATCCAGTTCCTTAACAGTTCTTTTAGGGTTTTTGAAGAAATTACGAATTGTATATTTAACAAAAGCTACTATTTGGGCAAGATATTCTAATGTTTCCTTTATTAATAAAGCACAATTTATACAACTAAACTCCAACTGTTAATCAAAATGTTAACTGAACATACCATATGAAGACGCAGTCAGTAATCAGACAACAAATCAGTTAGTAATTATCTCAACATCAATTCAGTCAGTAATTAACTCAACAACTAATCTTTAAATCGATTCAAACTCATAACCTATGAATTTTAGGTCGATTTATGAGTCTTTTTGACTAATTCATTAAAAAGAACCGATTCATTCACGAATGGAACCAAAGATCATGTTAATCCTTCAATTCTAGATTTTTTTTAAATTTTTTTTTATTGGTTATTGATTCCCATTCCTAGTTGTTATGCTGGTTACATGAGCATCATGGGTCAATCCTGAAAGGAGGATGGAGGAGCATGGGTTTTTGCAACAAAAACAATGCAGTCGGGCATGTTATGCATGCGCATTTATGACTGACGACAGATGACGATGACAAAATGATAGCGATGAAATGGCAATGATGAATGATGATGGACATGATGGTGGATGAGTTTCTGGTGAAACACAAAAATGCACATGCAATTCGTCATCTTCCTTCGTTCATCATCCTCATTAGCATTTACATTAACAATAACATTTTCTCTCATTCGATACAACATACCGGGTGTAATGACCTTTGACACTAGAAAAAGATAAACAACACGTTATTTTATTGTATCGTCAACAGCTATAACATTTAACTAAAGAAAAACAAAAGTATAAATACTGTATGTGTACACTAAGTAATATTATTTTCTGCGTCACAGCAATAATATGTAATAATATGTCTCCATCATACTAGCATCAGTAGAAAATTGTTTGGCATCTTTAATCTATGAATGTCAATTTATTATATAAAGACCTTACTGACCCTAACCTTTTGAACAGTAGTATATATGACCTTTTTGCATATGAAAGTGTTAACATATTCAGTGATTGTCAAGAAAAAGGCAGTTTTGTTGAGACAAAAGAAGCAGTTTTGAATTGCTTTATACATAAACTGCTATTTATTCAGTTTTGTAAACTGATTCTGTCCCAGTACTCAAAAGTTAGTGTTCTACATGTGTGGTTGTGTGTTAGTCTCACATGTGCGTTGGCTCCCCATCAGATCCTCACTCTCTGACTCATCAGGGTAGATGGCTGTGACAGTGACATCATACATTGTGTCTGTGTCTAAATCTGGCAAAACGTGGCTTGTCTCTTCACGACTCAGGATTTCCTACAAAAGATCAATTCCGGTGAGTCTCACATGTTATTTTAGAGGGTTCATTAAATTTGTAATGAAAATGTAATTTGATGTTGCTTTAAAATCAGTTGCACACTCTTAAAAATAAAGGTTCTTTATTGGCATCGATGGCTCCATGAAGAACCTTTCCACTGATCGAAAGGTTATATTTAGTGAAACAAAATGGTTCTTTTCAAGAACTGTTCACTAAAAAGGTTCTTTGGGAATCCCAAAAATTGTTCTATGGAATCGCTGCAAAACCCCCTTTTGGAAGCTTTATTGTTAAGAGTGAGTGCGAATGGGGGTTGCAACTCCAAAGTTTTTGGTTAATTTGGATGAAAGCGTCTTTCAAATGAATGAATGTACGTGAATGAATGAATGAATGAACGTACGTATTTGAAGTTGTTCTCGCCCTGCTTGGTCCAACCGACGCGGTACAGTTCAACGTCTGGTGCTCCATGCTCCCATGTGGCCCTGAACGAAGTCTGGCCCACCTCAGAAAACCTCAAGTTCTTGGGAGCAGGAACCACATCTGAATGTTAACAGAGAAAGTATGTGAAATATAGAAACTGGTCTGAACAGGGGAACTGTGAACCATGTGAACTGACAAGTTGGAGCAAGTGGATGTGTTCCTGTGTAAAAGGAAGTGGTTTGTTTGTCAGCGGACTTGCAGATCAGCTGGGACTGATGAAGGATTTTACCCTTGGGACTGATAAAGTAAAGCCATGATACACGTGGCTTGGGTAAGGGTGGCGTCACACATGGCAGTCATTATCCAGACAGGGAGCTTGAAAGACCTGCTGAAATTGTAGGTCTTGTAGCCAGTAAGTCACATAGTTCAACACCAACGTAGCAAACACAACCCAGCAGCCGTGAAGTAATTGCTGCTGCCAAACCAACATCATCGGTCAATTGGTGTCATCTTGGAGAATCAGTAAGGATTATAAGCTCACCAGTAATTGCGCTGCCAAGCATGGGATTTGCTGGACCCTCGTCGTAGACGGGAGTGACGGCAGCATCATACTCCGTCTGAGAGCGGAGGCTGGTGAGAACCAGAGTGGTGATGTCACCGTTGACCTCAACCTGTCAAACACCAACGTCAACATTAACACATAACAAGGGAAAAGGAATAACAGTTGCTTTTGACAGGCTGACTCGCCTTGTCTCCATTCGTTACGCAAGGACTGAAATCTGTGTTGGTTTTTTTTTTTTTTTTTTAAACAGAACTTTTACAATAAGGATACCACCAAACTAGATCTTCTGATGACAATGCTTGCCTCTGCAAAACTCAAATGGCATTATTCTGGGATGTTGTCAGGGTGTTGTTATGTGGTTGCTAAGGTTTTCAGATTTTTCTTAGCGTATTGCTATGTTGTTCTTAGTGGTTGCTTATTGGCTCAAGTCTCTGATATTCTGTGCCTGATTGCATGAAAACCCTTAAGTGAGCTGACTATCCTTAATCCTTAAAATTATATTTGTCCTGAATATTTGTTAATACTCTCACTGACTTCACCCATGTTGTAAGTTGTCTTGATAATAAACAAATCATATTATAGTTTTAATATTTACAATACCTTATTTTGATGACTAAAATGTGCTTTGGTTCTTTTCCCGCCTCAATTAACATGAAATCAACGGATGATTCAAGGGACCTGTTTTGGTCATTTATTGTTTTTAGGGTGAAATGGTTACTAAAGATGCATACAGTAACATAACTTAAGGACACACTTAAGCACTTAGGGGGATATACTTAAAGATGACCTTAAGGTACCTTTAGTGGACTCTTTAGGACCCAAGAGAATGCTTAACCTTTTAACTTAGGGCTTTTCTTAACCTAAGGGCCTTGAGATATCCTTCCTTTTTCCCTTGTTCTTTTTAATGCACACCAGGCAAAAATCATGATCAAAGTCTGATCACTTGGTGAAGTAAGAACACATCTTTCCGAATCATGATTTGATGAATCATGCACGTCATACTTAAATCCCCAAGTATGATAAACAGCAATAGCGATGTTTTGCCTTGTATGGATCCAAAGATGGATTCAGAGTTCGGCTTAGTGAATCAGGTCATTTACGTACTCGTTCCAGAGTACGTCCAAGAAGAAATAAACAACGGTCTGCATCCTATCAACAAGTTTGCTTGGACGTGACCTTTCGGACCTTCTCAAATAGCTCCACTGGTTCATCTCAGTAGATCTTCAAAGATAAAAGACTCCTCTTGGAAAAAAACAGCAGTACTCTGAAATATCCATAAAGGCATCACTGCAGAGAGACAGGAGGGCATGGGGGAGCCAAATCCCTGCCATCTAACTAGGGTCGGTTTAAGAGTACTTCACAGTGAGGTTAATATGGGGTCTTAGTCCTAGCTAATGAACCCTTTGTAAGCAAAACCTTCTCTACAATAACCTCTGACCAAAAAGCCAATGCTTTTCTCACATCCTCTGAATAGCTCAGGCTATTTCTCAACTTTAAACTGTCCATCACAGTAAGATGTTTAAACTAACAGTTTTAACTGCAAGTAAAAATCTTTGACACATTTAAATGGTACGTTTTGGTGAGAATTTTTAATGTTTTTGAAAAAATCTCTCATGCTCACCAAGGCTGCATTTATTTGATCAGTAATATTGTGAAATATTTTTGCAATATAAAAGAATTGTTTTCTATGTGAATATATTTCAAAATGTAATTTATTGCTGTGATCAAAGCTGAATTTTCACATGATCCTTCAGAAATCACTCTAATATGCTGATTTGCTGCTCAAGAAACATTTATTATTAATATCAATGTTGAAAACATTTGTGCTGCTTAATATTTTTGTGGAAACCATAATACATTTTTTTCAGGATTTTTTGATGAATTGAGAAGAACAGAACAGAAAATAATAGCATTTATTTGTAATAGATTTTGTAACATCATAAATGGCTTTACTTTCACTTTTGATTAATTTAATGCATCCTTGGTGAATAAAGTATTGATTTCTTACAAAAACTTGTCTGGTAATGTATGTTCAAGATTTTTTTTTTTTCTTATTTAGAATCGGTTTATGGGACATTTTAGCGATTTAGAATTTGGTGAGTTTTGAGTATTGAGTCTTCGATTTTGATGATCCCTGCTGTGTGAATTACACATTTTGATCACCTCTTTCAGATCTCCATCCTCTCGCTTGTAGGTGATGATGTACTTCCTGACGTTCGCAGGAGCTGCATCCCAGGTGAGACGCATGGAGCTGTGAGTCACTTCTGAGATTCTCAGCTCACCCGCTGGAGGCAGAGGCACTAGGAGAGAAATAGATTTATTTCATTTGTTATCAATAAAAACATACACTACGTATTGACAATAACAGATTGAAACCATCTGAAAATAAGGAGAAGACTAGCGTACGAGTGACTCCTCTGTCGATGAGTGGTTCGCTGGCTGCCTCCCCGTGTAGGGCGAACAGGGAGATTGAATACGCCGTGTTTGGAAGCAGCTGCAATAGCTGGACATCATTCACATCTGCACCAACTCGCATCTGCAGAAGGGAGGGATGTTAAGAGGACGGACATTAGCGAAGCAATGGCCCAGCGAGACAAGACTTGTTATGAGGAACACTACCAGTTGTTAAAGTATGTCTCCTCCAGACTAAATCAGATCAGCCTGATCTCCTGGGATGATGGTTGTGACTTTTCCAAAAAACACAGAGCATCTGTTGATATTTGGGTACTATTATGTACATGAGTTCAGGGAGGAAACGGATCCAGAACAGGCAGCATTAACTCGTTTTTGCCAAAAGTTTATGTGTTGGGCAAGTCTGCATTTTGTAGACCCCCTAAAGGAAGATTTCATTGCTCAGGAGACCAAATGGAGTTTTCGGTTAAGCCTAATTTAATTATCAACTTGGTCTCAGATGTCTCCTAAAGTTCCTAAGGTGAAATAAATAATAGTTGACATACAGTACAAGAAGAGTATAGAGCTATAAAATGTGGATAGAAGATAAAATGGTTTGTTTTCAAAGGAATCTGAGAAATGCTCGAGTTCAAGATGGTATCTATCATTTTTGATTGCAGACGTCAGTATCTTTGCAACTCTGAGCACAGTTTAAGATCTCGTTTCTTTTATTACCGACTGAAAAATCCTCATTGAATATCCTGTTTGTCAACTAAATTTGACTTTATTAATTTACACTTTAATTAAATAAATAAAACTAAAATTCAAATTCAAATTATAACTATCAAAAAATATAAAATTAAATAAAAATAAATAAAGCTAATGTTAAATAAAATATCAATATTAGGTGAAAAAATTAAATCTTAAATGGAAATGAGAAAAGTTTGGCATACGAAAATTTATAAAAAAATATTTAATAGAAATATTTTTGAAATACTAATAAAAATGACAATAGCACACAACAAATTTACTAAAACAAACTAAAATTTGAACGAAAATTGTAGATATAAAAATAAAAGCTAATCATTCAAAATATGAATATAGTACTATAATACATAATTTACTGTAAAATAAAAAATACTAAAATAACTCTGTTTGTCAGATTATAGATTTGAAATGGTTGAGGAAAATTTTATATTGCTCTCATTTGTGATTTTCTTTCTTATAGGCCTGTACAGCATTGTAAAACAGTTGCTCCCAGTCCCTACCTAGACCATCTGGCTATGCTAAAGGAGCTGCTGGCAGAGGTAGGTTTACTTTGCCTTGAGCTTTAATAATAAATAATAAAGCTTAAATAATAAAGCAGAGCTGGAAATTTTGAGAGATCGTCTGGAGGGTGTTCTGGAAGGCGTCAGTGCGACAGGCACTCACCTCCATCTTTCCAGAGGGCACGCTGGCGTTGATGGCGTTGTAGTTCAGCAAGTACCCGCTGGCTCCACTCACTAGCTCCCATCTGACCCGCATGGACGTTATGGCCTCGTCGTACACGGTCATGCTGGTGACAGCAGGTAGGGGCACTGGGGAAATCCAAAAGAGGGAAACTTTGATCTAAAATGCAGCTTTATAAGAGCGAAAAAGAATAATAAAAAGTTGTGATTTTTCATCAATGTTCACACTTTGGTCAAACATGAGCAATTAAATGACCATAAAGCTAAAGCCACAGTGACCACGGCAGATTATTGCATCCAAGTGGCTCTTGACAAAACGATAAGGCCCTCTTTACGATGGGATAAGGCCTTGTAATGTTGATCATAAACATTATAGTGAGAAATGTAAAAAACACTTTAAAGTGAGAATAGCCAATTAAGATGTTCTGTTTACTTTAAATCTGTAAAAATGATTCAAGTTTACTTTGTCCGTCCATAAGAGCAAAACTAAGCTGTTGACAAGGGACCACTTCACAGATTTTACAGCTGCTTCGTATTTGTGATGTGGAAACCAGCATTAAAATTGTAAGTTATAGGAGCTGCAGTATTTCTTTGCGGTTTTATATTGGCTCTGCTCCAAACAATACTAAGTTGCCTACCTAAACACATTTTCAGGCATCATTAGCAAGCTCCCAACACGTATAGGATATACCAAATTCACTGCATCCGTCTTTTGTGGACGAGACACTGTGTCATTCAAAAGTTGGTGGAAAATGCAGGCAGTTTCAATTATAAATAAAACTATATTTACTTCAGAAAATGTGAGTTATGTTTGCTCATGTACAGTTTGCTACCATGTTAAAATGAAGCTAATAAGGTTTTGAATATAGCCCAGTATGCAAGGAAACAGCTCCAGTTTCCAGTGGTTGAGGTAAAGATATGTTTATGCAGTGAATTTCATCATACAATGAGACTGAACAGTAGGAGGACGAGTGCGATAAACAGCAGGAAAGGTTAACTTACGTGTGGTTTCGGTTCCTTTCAAAGGCTCGCTGCTCTCCTCACCGATCACTCCATACACCCTGACAATATACTCTGTCATGGGCGTAAGGTTGACCAGGACAACTGTGTTTTCTTCGCCATCAACGAACATCTGTAAAACATCATCAGGGAGAGGTGATTGTCTGCTGAGAGGGGTATTACACAAGACGGAGGGGTGAAAAGGGGAGGCATGTGGCCATCTGAAATCATGTCTCTGAAGTTGCAGGTTCTTAGAGGTTGGAATTCAGTGCAGGAACACGCAGGGCATGTTGTGAGATTTATGGGATCTAGTTCAGCCCATAATGATATGTGATACTTTTAAGCCCTGTAGACACAGCGTATACGTTAAAATAAAATACGACTAGCTGCATATCTCTGAATGAATGGTGACCATGCAATAGGCACAATAATAAAGAAATAAGCACATATAAATTCTGTTCCAAACGTTAGTGAGCTGTCTACCTAGACAGCATTTTAAGGCATCATAGATGTACTCCCAATGCAAAACTTAAGTAGGAAAATGAATGCCTTGCTTTAGCCAATTTTGAAGGCAGCATTGTGAAAAATAAATCCCAGAATGCAACAAGCTTAGCATAAAAATACATGCCAGACAAATTAAGTGAAATGCAGATTATACTTAAATATTTCATTCAATACAGAAAACTGCTGATAAATAATTAAAACTAATTTAAGAATATTTTTTAACTTTATATACTTATAAAGCTGCTACATATATTTAAACTTATAATAGTATTGTGTCAACATGCAAATATCAAACTCTACCAGAATCAATTGTGAATCAATTCTTCACCCTCTCTGCTCCTCTCTGTTGGAATGAGCTGCCAACCTCCACCCAAACTGCTGAAACCATCACAACTTTCAAAAAGCAGCTGAAGACACAGCTAAATAGTTTCTGCCTATATAGAGTGATCCAAATAAGAGATTTTTAATGTTCTGTGATGATTTGGAGGTTGCTTTATAAGGCAGCTCACTACACAGACACAGAGCTACAGAATGAATTTTTGCACAAGATGCTAGCAAATGAAAGTGCCATAAATTCCAAAAGTCTGTAAAGTATGCATGCATTTCCATTTGAACACGAGCCGGATATATGTGATTTTAACACTCACCACTTCAGTCTTTCCTCCTGCGACAGGGACGTACTCGATACGAAACTTCTCCACTGGCTCGTCGGGTGGCATCCAGGTAGCACGGAAGGAGTAGTGTGTAACCTCTGAAGTCACCAGGTCAGTGGGCGTCCCTGGGCCGCCACCTGGTTCATAGAAAGCAATGGGAAAATATGAGCAGTGGTGGCTCTCAAACCAGTTTACAGTTAAGAGTAAATCTTCCTCAGGCCTATTAGCTTCTTGCAGAAGGTTAAATGGGTTATATATCACAAGTTTCATGGTTCTGTAAATCACTGCTATCCCCCAAGGAGGATCGGAGTGCAATCTACAGTTTTTCCTCACAGTCTTTTCAGCGAGATTATTAGTAAAAAAACAAAGAACCGTCTGGGAAAACAAGAGTGCAAATCAAAAATGGATGGCAAGAGTTCAAGCAGTTCAGCTGAGCCAAACTTTGGGAGTTCTTGGTTTTTTATTCTAGTCTGTAGAACAGATCCAGGACAGCTTTGTTTAGATTAATAGATTGTTTTGCATTCAAAACATACACTAGTCAAGTGCGTGACTGTACCTGGGCCTTTAACACTATTACAGAGGTTGACAGTGAGGTCATCCACGATGTCCAACATGAAGGAGAAGTCGTTGACATTGTACATGTGGATTTCATCAGGGTCGGAGGCAATGGATCGCAACTCATTTTCATCTGCATTTTTCACGCCTAGGAGCCAAGAGGAGATCATTATTGAAAGATCTCAATTACTTCAGCTGGGTCAACGAGACGTAGATTAAGCTGTAGTCTTGCCAAATGAAACGTTGTGGGATATTTGGACACAGGAGAGCTCTGGGTTGAGTATCTCTTGCTAGCATGCAGACTTTCATTTTCCACTGAGACTGAATTGACAGAATGCCAACAAAGTCAAGAAGAAAAGAACTTACCGATGGCATAGAGCTCAATGTCCGAGTTACGTAGTCTCTGAGAATTCACTACAATCTCATCCTGAGATTTGCCGTCGGTAATAAGGACACCAATTTTACGAGAATCGGGTCTCATACCCATATTTGGTTTGAAGTTGTTCTGGAGGATGTAGTTCAAGGCCATACCTTTGGAAACAGAAGCAGCAGGTTGGTTTCATCTGATGGTCAGAATTTTTCATTATTTCTAATGTGGATTGACCTTCATATGTTTCCTATAATCTATGGATCAAATTAAGCGTGATTTGGCCTGATTTGCTTATTTTGATTCTCTGATTGGTGTAGATTTCTCTGCAGAATCATGGGTAATGTACTTTTTCACCAGGAATTCTGCTGTTAAACACAATTATTTAACAAATAAGTTGAAATAATGCAAGCTAAAGCAAATAGCATCATTTTGCAACATCATGGCACACAGTAAGTCTATCTTTAAAGGTTCATAACTTATTGTTAAAAAACAATTCCCCTATAGGGGTTTTTACTTCTGTAACCCAACTGTTGCACTCTATGTTTAGGCATGAGCTTTCTGGGGTTTTTTTCTATCATGAAAATGGTACACAATTTGCCATTAAATGTTGTTTTCAGGAATTCAGATGGCCTAATAAGTGTGCATCTTCAAGACTGTAAACAATAAAGCACATATGTAATGGGTCGGTACCAGTCATTGTGTTTCCGCCTTTGTAGGGTAAGTTGGCCACAGCCTCCTGCAGGGATTCACGGGTGGCGTGGGCATTCAAATGCCACTCGGTTTTGGGATCCCCACTGTACTGAGCCAAACCTGGGAGAGAAGCACACACCATTATGATGCAAGTGAGACGATGACTGGTAATAACTCAATATGGCCCTAGCATAAAGGTCACATCTGGAGTTCATATGCATGAATATACCTTAGTACATCTAAAAACATGCAAGTAAACAGAAGCACAAGAGACTTGCCAATTTGAACCTTGTCGGGGCCAATGTCAAAGACGCCCACCATGCGACCGATAAAAGTCCGGATGGTTTTAAAGTTCAAGCGGCCGATACTCCAGGATCCATCAACCAGCAGTACAATATCAGCCTTGGCTGTGGTTACACACTGTTTTTCTGCAAGTAAAACACCAGCGAGAAACGCCAAGAGGAGCTTAGATGTGATTGTATAATGTCTGCTGATGGCAGAGCGGAGTTCAGCAGGAGAGTGATGAGAAACAGGGAAGAGACATGTACACATGCTCACAGCAAATAAAAAAGCACATTTACACTGCAATAACTTATAAGCATCACACTTCTAGAGAAGACTTTTATTTCGTGTTCATTTCTTGAAGCTACAGACTCTTTCCATTCAATTTCTAGTTTTCTTCTTTGAATCTTCAGTCTTGCGTTGCATCCAAATCCCTTTTGGCATCCGGCCCTGGAGGCCATTTTCCTGGAATTGTCATTGCTTCTGTTCTACAGAGAAAAGAAGTAGCCCTTTGTGATGCATGAAATACGAGCTGTTTCTCTTTTGCGCATTCCACCTCCGTAGGACGTGTGGAGCTCCAGATAGCTATTGAATGTGAGAGGAGCCCCAAAACTGAGGCTAGAACACTGGTGACCTCTCTGGACACCATCAAACATGGTCTGCAATTGAAAAATATCTTGTGAAATTGATTTGTTTACAAGCATGATCAGAAAATAAATATATATAATAAAGAGTGAGGTGGAACCGGTTTCTTGCTGGAAAATCTGGTACCAGCTGATTGTAGCTGGTCCACGAAGGTCATCATTAGATGATCTACATGGTCTACTGTATATAGAGTTTCAACGTGAAAACCATCTTGGTCAAACTGCTTTGAGTTGGTAGACCAGATACTAGAATAAAAAATATAACTATATTAATTAAAAAAGCTAAACAGAAATAATGAAATGAAATGAAATAAAATAGTGTATTAAATGAATAGTGCCTGAATCATCTAAAATGATGGAAACTACCTAAAAAAAGGTTTAAAAATAGAAAAATAAGTAAAAATGTTCAAAAGACACTGTAAACTGGTATGATGTTATACCACTGTTAGTTTAATCTGCTCTCCATCGCTGCATGTCAGGGTTTTGTCAAATAAACATAACACTTTCCTAACCTTGTGCTATTCAGTGGCCTTCTCTCTTCTATGAAATAGTGCATTACTAAAAACAGAGCATTATTTTCCCTGAACTCACGTCGCAGGCAAGCTCTTACACACAAGATATGTTGCCAGATGAGATGAAAAGGACTGATTATGACATGGTGAATTAAATTATTGCATGAGCTATTAGATTTAATAAGAAGTTGCATTATTTTGATTAAATATTCTAAAGACAAATATTTTGATTTCCCTTTGGAATGTTTAATTTCCTGATGAGTCATGTAATAATGTAACAAGTATTTAAGAACTGTTTTGACTTTTAGAACCCTAGAGTGAACCTGCTTGACCAGGTCACTGGTTTAGACAAGTTTACAGTCAGATCCTGTTGATACATGTGGAAAACTGTGCCCTCACATGACCTTTGTTCTGGTCGTTTCACAACTAAAACTCCCATCATCCTCCCTGCATCTGCTGCTTAACTCCTCAATGCTGCACGACTTAACCTCTGGAAAGTCTTTCACGTTAGGACTACGCTCAAGTCTTTAAACTGCCTGCCAATAACACCCAGAATCAAACTCAAGACGCTGTTGCTGGCGAACTATGCTGCCAAAGACTTTGAGCTCGCAACTGCAAACCATACGCTTGAGCTCACCATGCAAACAGTGTCCATTTATTCACTTCTGTTCATCAGAACGAGCTCATTCTTTTTTTATATAATAATATTATGTCATTGTTACATGTTTGTTTTATATATATAATTTCTATATATTTCATATATACTTAATTACTTGTTCTGAGTTTCTCATGCACTTATTTATTATCACATTATTTTTTTGTTATTATATTTATATTATATTAAATTATATTTATTTGTACTGCACTAATAAATTTATACTCATTGACTCAATTCTGTCTTTTTTTGTCCTAACTTCAGCACTTGACTTGTATTTTTGGTTACTTTTAAACTGCTTTATTTCTCAACAGAATGTACATGCCTAGAACAAACAAATGTGATGTTATTTTATGATGTGCTGAGATTATACCAGGGAAATCAAGAGAAGGAGATGCAGGTGCATCAGAGAGGGTGGTCTTCTCCTCCCCGGCCAAAGGCATACTTTCACCTCCATCAAACATGCCAAAAACAGCCACGGAGTATTTAGTTCCAGCTCTGTGAATGAAGGACAAAACTGAAACCATATGTGTCAACTCAAAGCAAGAAGTATGATTAGCATCTTTACGTTAAGAGAAGCATCTAAAGTTGATGCTAAACATTACCTGAGTTCCTCTAGAACAACCGTGTTGTCGTACGGCCCGACAAGATATTCTCCCAGATCAACCTCATTTCCGCTGGGATGGAAAGTGACTTTGTACCCTCGTACATCACCGGGAGCAGGATCCCAGGAGACACGGAAACTGGTTTTAGTGGATTCAGAGGTCTGTAGGTTTCTTGGGGCTTTAAATGGTGACACTACAGGATGAAGAAAAGCAGATATCAGCATTTGCTAATGTGATCACTAGATCTGAGTAAATAATATGTGACTTGCGTGATGCTAAGTCGCTTTGGGTGGTTTTCAGGACATTGCTATGCAGTTGCTAAGGTGTTTAGGATTGATAGGTTGCTTACAGGACCAAGCCAAAAGTCTGAATAGTGTGATATTCTGGTCTCTTGATACGGCTCAGGTCCCTCTTCCAATGTTAAGTCAATGTGTTTTTTGTCTGTTTTATGAGTAAATTTGAGTTTAATTTATGAGTAAATATGAGTTATAATTCATGTAGCAAGAATTATTTAGGAGGCGTTATGCACTGAAGTTGAACACTTTAATGTTAGTCCTTTGTTCCAATCCATAACCCTATACCACAAAAATGTTTTTTGTTTTCAGTATTAATTTTTGTCTTGTTTTTCATTATAAATATGTAAACATTCCTAAATTAAGAAACATTTACTTGAGAAGCAGGATGACTTAAGATATTAAGTCTTGTTTTTTGAAAAATTAATCAAAATTAAGTACGTTTTTGATTAAAACAAGAAGAAATGTCAGGAAAATAATCTTGTTTTTGCTATCAATTAAGCTTATTTGTCTGATCCTACTGGCAGATATTGTTTTTCTTGTTTTAAGCTTAAACTCATTTAATTTTAATACATTCTTTTCAGAAAAGAAGACTTAATATCTTCATTTGCTTCTTGATTTAGGAATTCTTAGATATTTGTACTAAAAAACAAGACAAAAATACTGATTAAGAATGTAATTTTTTTTAGTAAAAACATATAAAAAGAAAGTAGGAAAGAAGGAGTTTTGCTTAAAACGAGAAAAATAAATAGCTGCCAATGGGGTCAGAAAAGCAATCTTGTTTTCCCTTTGAATTAAGTTTAAAGAATTTTAAGTTTTCAAATTAAGTTTTAAGATTTTTCTTACCCCACTGGCAGATATTTTTCTTGCATAAACTCACTTTGATACATTTTTTTCAGATATATTAAGTCATTTTGCTTTTCAAATCTTGGATTAAGAACTTTAAGATATTTGTACTCAAAAACAAGACCATAATACTTTGGAGGAGTGTAATTTTTTGCAGTGTACTGTGGTGATGCATGCCTGTGTCTGCACATATCTGTGACTCATGGGCTTTGAATTATTGGCCAACGTACGTGTGGTTCCTACTCCTTGCCTTGCTTTTCCTTCTCCTCGTTTGTAAATGGGATGTACTTTGATGTTGTAGGTGGTCAGGGACTGCAGTTTCCTCAGCATGGTGCTGGTGAGGTTGGCAGGGATCTTCATCGTCATCTCTTTACCGCCGTCTTCAGGGATGTACGTGAGCCTGTAGCTGACCACGGGGCCTGGAGCGGCCTTCCATGTCACGCGCATGGTGCGTTCGGTTTCATCAGACACCAGTAAAGCCTTGGCAGACGCAGATGCTACAAACAGACAAAAATAAGAACGTTTGACTAAAATTCGACTAGACTGGCCTGAATAAATCAAAAACTGACAAGTGAAATGAAAACAGACAAGCAGGGATGGTCAGAGGTGAACGCGAAACTACAAGCAAGCCAAAAGGAAGCAAAAGTTTTCCTTCTTCCAATATTCTCTTGATCCCCACACTGGTGTCATGTTTCCATGAGTTTGAGTTGAGTAGAGAAAACGCATCCACGCTTCAGCATCCCGGTCGACATACGGCTCGTATTATGGGCTGCCCTGCACACATGCAACCCTTTAAAACTGCTCTTTCCGCAGCGGCGATGTTCACTGCACCCGTGCTGCGATCAGCTCACTTTTTCCACCCGGAGACAAGTGACTACTGCACAGAAACTCAAAACTCACCGTACTCACCAAGATTCGGAGCCAAGCGCAAAACCGCAAAACCACAAATTGAAGTAGTCACGCTAACATTAAATAATTTTTCAACTAGCTAAGATTCAAAGGTTTCTCATCCTTTTCCATTCCTTTCCTTCGATCGAGTACCACAGATTGCAGTTGATGATTGATGCACTTTAGATGGTTAAGCCTGAGGCGCAGGCGTGCATGTCCTGTCACGTCTGTATTACCCTAAGAACCATTTTTCTTTCCTGGAAGATGTTTGCTAGATTTAACCATAACCCTGATCTAACCCAACCCAACCTAACCTCCAGCTTCCTTCAATGAGCCAATCATCCCAAATGGTTTAATTGGGTTCTATTTACACTATTAAATCTTCCAAAATGAGTTTTACAGTCATTTGAGAACCGTTTTAAGTTTCCATGATACCACAGAACAACCTTTTTAGGTTCCATGCATCTTTAGAAAACCATCTACAGCATGTACTCCTGAGCCAATATGTTGATCAGAAGAACCTCAACATCAAGAACCTTTTTAATTTCAAAGAACCATGTAGCAAATCAAGAGCCCTGTACAGTGATAAATAGTTCTTGAAGACTGAACCACTGAAGAACATTTATTAAGAACAGTGATCCCTTTTTGTTACACAAACCAAACCCTTTTGACATAACATATTTTCTTGAAATACCCAGAGATTTATATTTTATAATTTACAGTATAAGTTGAGTATATAAATAAATAAATAATTAGAAATTAATTAATATATTGCCATGGTACTGATTTAATAGTACTTTTTAATTAAAAATGACTATTTGATAATTATATCCATTTTATTTTACATTACAAATTACAATACTACTATTCTTCAAATTCTTCACTTTCAAACTTTTATTTTTTTATGTATTTTAATAGAACAATGCATGTAAACCTTTAAGCTTTAAGATGCTCTTTAAGTAGGTACTTCTTTAAATAAGTAATTACTTATTCATGTCTTCATTGTCATGTGATCTGATGCCATTTACAAATCCTCTCCCATGGCCTCATGGGATAGTAAAGTGTCTATCAGATGCACACTTAAGAATTTTGCTGTGAAGCAACCTGTACTTTTCAGCTATAAATACTGTAAAATTGACATACTACACTTTTTCACATACTTATTCTATGTTAGAGAAGTATGTAGTTTCAGATGCAGCCTATGTTTCATTAAAATGCTTCTTGTTACAAATCTGGTAAAATGCAGAGAACTTGATGATGCTGAAAAAAAATGCTGGAAATTTAACACAGTGTCACGCTTTACTCTGAAGCATGCACTGCGTTAGACTAAACTGCAGCCTTAAAAGCCATATCACAATTTCAAATTTATTTCAATTAATTGTGCATTTCCCTTATTTATTTTATCATTTAATTAATTATTAGCGTTCATCAACTCACCAACTCATGCAGTTCTTCACAGACTCCTGATTTAGAAAATATGAGGTTACTACAATAACAGCTAAAACAGATTTACGTACCATCAGTGGTCTCCTCTCCCACAAGTAGTTCTCCATCGCCTCTGTCATACGACGCTAACACAGACACCTGGTAGCGTGTTTCAGGGGTGAGGTTCTCCAACAGCGAGCTGGTCACATCCCCGGGCACCATCTTCTCCCCAGACTCTGCGGAAAACAGACACTTCCAGCGAACACGATACTGCCTCACTCTTCCTGGAGCGGCCGTCCATGATGCCATGAAGCTGGTGTCCGTCACATCACTGGTTATCAAGTCTCTCGGTGAGCCCACCTCTGCAGGCAACATTATGAAATTATGGGTAGAAATGTTAGAAACTGGGTGGTGTGGTGTAGGGAAAGCTCAGGACCAAAGTTGAAAGAATTTTAAGCAAGAAAAAAAAATCATTCCAAGCTGTATTTTAGCAGAATCACCCTTGGCCATAATCTGACATATTTCTAGAAGCAGATGGACCATTTCTCATGATGTCTCTGGTGTCATTGGTGCAGGTGTGTCAGGACTGCAATGAGCACTAATTAATTCAGGTGAAACTACACTTAACAGCCGGTCATAAAGTCTAAAGTCAACACACAAACACACACACACACACACACACCTTACAAAACCCACTACAGAGTCCCAAAAGCACTCCACTTAAGGATTTTGAGACGACCTCTTCTAAGCAGACTTCTTCACATTTTTTACATCACATTATGAAATACTTTTACTTAAATGATGTGACAGTGTCTCAGGGAGATTGATGTACCATCAGATATACAGTATGACCTCCAGGCATTTCTAGTGATGTAAGGACATATTGAAGATAGACTAATGGAGCCACTTTAAATCTTGTTTCTGGATAAATGTCTGTTTAATACTTTTAATCAATATGGAATATAGTGAAATTATTAATATTATAAGTAATATAAAAATTACATTATATTATAGTTTTTTAATATTTTGAATGTTATTATTCTTGTATTTTCCATTTTAATTTTAATTAACATTTTAGTAATATTGTTCTGTGCTTCTGTCATTTTTATTAGTTATAGTTTTTTAAATATTAAAATGATTATACTTTTTAATGTCTATACAGTTTTCATTTATTTTTATTTCAGTTTCAGTTACGATCGCAATCACAACATCCAGGATCAACACTGTTCATGTACCGCAGTGTAAGATTCAATTAATTTACATTTAACCAGTTTTATATGGAGAGGCACTGAAATGTAGACCTTGGTTTATGTGTTTTTGACCTACACTGTACATGATGTGAGAGCAGTTCGCTATTTAGGTTTGTACGTTAGCATGGACTCACTAACTTTAACAATAGATAGTGTTAGCCAGATATACCTTGCTGAAGCACAAGATGACATTAACGTTTTGCTTGAGCAGATGAAAATTTTAACTTAATGAGAGTATGCCAACCAGAAAATGAACATTTTGAACAAATGTCCGAGTTCCGGTCCCCGTGCAACTGATACTTGGCTGCCATTGGCTCATCTGCGTTCGAGGGGAGGGGCTTACCGATAGGTCAATTGAGACAACTGTTTCTTTAAAAGTTGACAATGCAAAAAATATATATATATATTTATTCTACATGAAGATGTTAGTACACGTGAGAAATATACACTCTTAAATCACTGCAGGATTCTGAGAATTTGGAGAAGCAGAGGAGCGAATGCTTGTCAACCTGCTTTTTTCCAAAACAAGGCAAATCCCCACAAAACCACCATAAAGTACCCTTCTCAGATGTCTGATACCTTCTTAAATCCCCAGTCATTCTTCATCCCTCTATCCTTGTCCCCCCTCCCCCCCTCTTCCCCCACCCTGTTCTGTCTCATCCTTGCCTGGCATGATTATAAGTCCTAACAATTTTCACAAATTGGAAACAGTGCATCTCGTTGAACAATGTGTCTTCTAACATCTTTGCTCAACATGCGACTTTCATATGCATTTCTCTGCAGCCCGACAGCAGGATTTTATTTGGCTCTGCCTTGAAATTCAAATGATCTTTCATATCCATTTAAAGATGCAATTCCATTCAAAAAGCCAATCCGGCATCCTGTTCTTCTCCGAAATCCAAAGCCGAGACAGACCATACACATGCAGTAAATTTTCCGCAGTGTTTTTGAAGTTTAACCTCGTGTCAATCACCAGGAAAACGCAGGTGCTGGGAGAGCTTTCGGTTGTCCCCTTCATCTGTGCTTTACGTACATCTCCGGGGGTCACGGGCCGGACAGCGAGGCCAGCTTGAACGCATTAGGCACTCTGACAGATGGCAAACAGGAAGGACAATCCTCCTCTGAGGATACCCAAGTGCTGGAGTACAAAGTCACCTTTTGGCCCGTTTGTATCTAGCTGATTGAGTCTTTATTTTAAATGAATATCTGTATGTAACACTATAATATCCTGCTATGTAATCTGTCTCGCTTTGATTGGCCAGGTGCTACTCTAACGAGAATATAACACAAATAAGATCCCTTTGGAAATAATCTCATCTAAAGTACAAGGCAGGTAACGTGTTCCACATGTGCGCCCCTTTGAGTTTACATTATGATAACTCCTCACGTCTCCTGATTCTCCTTTGTATATATGCAGATGGAAACCCTTTTGATTCATTTTTCAATCTTCTGTGAGATGGTGAAACAAAACAGCTGATTTCACTTTCACTGTTTTCACTCAGCGACGTCACAGACACACATTTTTAGAGCAACGGATTCGGCAGATAGGCTACAAGACTGTCACTTTGCATACCACTTCAATTACCTTGCAGAAAATGTATGGGTTTTTTTGTTTAAAAGGTAACTGTAGAACTACAGTAGGTTGCAAATCCCTTTAAACACTGATTTTATAACAATTCTTTAGGTCAGTGTAGCTTTAAAACAACAGAAATAACATTTAAGTAAGAAATATGGGAACTATTATAGCGTCACGTAGCATTTCCCTTTTTTATACAGAAAGCCTCAAGGTCTTCTCAGCGATTTGCTGGAAATCATTCTTTTTGAGGTAATTGAACTTGTTGAAGACTCGCTGCACACAGACAGGTCAATGATGAGCTAAGACAGCGTGAATTATCGCTAAATGTACATAGCATCTGGGACTGTAGACCTTCTCTACTCTACAAATGGACACGCTAGGTCATAAACTGGACCAGAGCTCGGTCAACACACACCTGCATTAGATTGGGGACAGAACGGAAATCTTTCATGCTTCTCCTTATCCATATCCTCATGAGGATGCAAAGGAAGGAACAGAGATGTCTGAGTGACTGCTCTACTCCTTTGTTCCAGAACTCAATAGTTCCTGCATTACGTAACTATCTGCATTAAAGAGCTTCATTTAGTCCAGCTCCCACTGACCGAGTCTCAATGGATGGATGGAGGAGCTGAAATCACCATCTCATAATCTTCTATGTCAGTCCATAATCAAGCCATAATGCTACGCTTCTCACAGATCAGATTTCGAGAACAGGACTCTTCCATGGTATACAAACCACTACATGGTCCACAGAAGAGAACAACCCAGGCCAAATCTCTAGCCTACCAAAAACAAACTCAGCTATTCTCATTTAAAGAATCATTCGCCCAAAAGTTCTGACATCATTTACTCTCCCTCGTGTTCTTCCAAACTAATATATCTTGCCACAAAAGACAAAAAAGCACCACTTAGGCAATATATCCCAAGTCTTCAGAAGCTAATCTGTTTCAGTCACATGGATTTTCTGCTCATCTGCCATATTTATGACCCTCAGCTGGGTAAAGTAATGGCAGTGAATACAAAAACATATGAGCAATAATACCAAGAAAAGGTGTTAATCATTTCATTTGAGCCATACAAGGTTCACAAGGCTGAGTTATAGCTTCAGAACCCGTTTTTGGTCACTATATGTTTTCATTAAAAAGTAATCTTGACAGCCCAGAGTACTTCTTTTAAGCTCAATGATGACAGAATTTAGATTTTTAGGTAAACTATCCCATTAACAGGTTTTCCATCATTTAAAGCCATCACTTAACTCCTTCTGGGCTCTGATCTTTGAACCTCAAATCTGACACTGAAGGTTCAGTGACATACGATTACCGGAATTCAGTGATTTAAGAACCTGGGCAAGCTTTTGTCTTGGTAATTTCATTTGCAGATACTGTAGCCATGTTGCTGTAGCTTAAGATTTGGTGCTCTGAAACCCCAAAAGACCTGTGAGCTGTTTATCTGGGCTGAATGAAAGAAGGAGCAGTATAATCGCTCAGCTCTGTTCAACCTATTTGTTTATCCTTTCTGACAGGGCTGAGGATGTTAAAAATGCCCCTAGTGTTTCCAAGGCTGCACTTTCTCAACTGATCCAAAATAATGCACTCAAATCTTGCACTCAAAGGGAGTTCGATGGGTGCCTTTTGCATTTACAAAAAACAGTATACAATTACAACGATTCCACATTCAATCATGTTTCTTGGGAAGAAATGGGATATGTCTGGGCTATATCCTCTGGTACTCAGAAGCCTTAGCGCTAATGTTATTTTGCACATGCATTTATCCAAAGTAGCATACAGGAGCCTGGGGTTAAAGGAATAGTAACTGGAAAGTTGCTGATTTTATCCAACCATATGTTATCATTTACTAATGATCAACAATAAAAAATAAATGGGGGCTGGCAAAAAGAAAAGCAGTGCACATGAGATCCTGGCTTATGGCTCTCTCCTTTGTTGGGACCAGCAACCTTCCAGTTACGAGTCCTGAGCTTTCACCATTGCATCACACCACCCCCAAAATGGGTTGTGTCCTCAAGATAATGTCAGGTCCATACCTTCTAGTGTGGTTCCTGTGCCCTGCAGTGGCTCGCCTAACCCAGAGGAGTAGCGTGCCCTCACGGCCAGCTGGTACTCTGTGCCTGGCTGGAGATTCTTTAGCAAGGCTACTGTGGTGTCCCCCTTAACCGCCACTTCCTTCATCTCACCACCTTCTGTGGGCTGGTAGAACACGCGATACTGAGCAACTCTTCCTGGCGCAGCAGCCCAGGACAGCTGCATGGACGACACCGTCTCGTCAGAAACACGCAGGTCTCTCGGCGAGCCACGTTCTATCAGATATACGAAGAGAAATCATTTAAAAACAAAGTAACCCCAGTGTTCCCTCCTTCAATGTAAGTCTAAAGTTGCTTTTAAGTGGTTTTATCATCCACCAGGTGAAAAATCTCAAGTCTGATCACCACACGCTTGCAAACAAATTTGGAGGAATCGTGTCCTTTGAAAGCAGCACAACTAAGAAACTGATGAAGTAGGAGTTAGAAAACTAATTTGTTGACTGGAACAGAGACAATGCAGAGATAAAACCCAGTTTAACAGGCGTCGAAAGTCATGACCTGGGATTTGTCCTTTGCAGATTATAACTGTGGACAGACTGCAGCTGCATCGCTGTAGGCAGCTATTAAGACGCAGCTGGCTCATGCTTGGACACTAACTACTCTCAGACTTGATAAAGAACCCAGAGGTTTTGCCTAACCAAACAGATATTTTTCGCCAACTCAACGAAAGAAATTCTGGGAAACGTCTCATAGAGTTTTTGTCAAAATCAAATTTTCCATTCATTTAAGGTGCTTGGCTGCTCAACCAATCACTGTACAACTTTACACCAGTTGTCTGATATAAAAAAAAAAGCCTGGGAAACAACCAATTAAAATGCAAGAATAAGTGTGGGCATCCCTCTTAAACAAATGCCAATCTAGCTAACTGTGACTACTAGTCTAACAATTCAAGAACATTTTACAATGACCTGCATGAATGTAAAAAAAATGTCTGAACTGGCACTTTCTCTTTTAAAATTGTGAGAAAATTCCAGTAAAAGGAATTCAGACTCATAATCTCATGGCATCCTGCCCTCAAACGGACATAGTATTTTGGAGGGGAAGTGTGTAAGTTGTTCCAATCACCTTCTTTGGTCGTTCCATCAATCTGCATCTGAGGCCCAACGCCTGATGGGTATTCGGCTGCCACAGAGACACGGTAGGTAGTAACTGGGTAAAGTTGCTGCAGAACAATGGTAGTCTCAGGGCCATCTGTTGCAGTTTCTAGCAACCCACTATCTCCTCGGACCGGAACATATGTGAGTCTGTACCGCACCACTGGACCAGGAGCAGCCACCCATGAGACATGGAAACTGCTTGTCGTCTCTTCGGAAACTCTCAGGTTGTTCACAGATCCTTGTTCTGCACAAATTGGAACATAAGGATCACAAAAAGGTTGCTGTTGTGACTTTTAAAGGAACAGTTTCCTCAAATTTGCCAGGATATTCTTTAAAATACTCAACATTTAGTTGTATAGAGGAAAGAAAGTCATCAAGAACAACATTTGGATAAACTATTCCTTTAAAAGTCTCAAAAGGAACGTCAATAGTAATTAGCTTAGCTTAGCTAACTTTTATAGAAAACAGACAATCACCTTCTAGTGTGGTCTCAAAGTCCGATATAGGAAAGCTTTCTCCCTTCTGGTATTGGGCATAAACCTTGACCTCGTACTTTGTGACTGGAGTAAGGTGATGTAAGACAGAAGTAGTGGTGTCTCCCGGCACAGAAACAGAGATGTAGCCTGCTTCTGTATCAGCATCAGGCCTGTATTGCACCAGATAGGACTGCACATCCACAGCATCAGTTATCCAAGAAGCTCGGAAACTCCTGGAGGTCACCTCTGAGAAGGTCAGAGACCTGGGTGCAATCAGACCTAGAAGAGAGAGCATAACCGAAATATATGAGGCTCCTCCCTTTGATCAACTAAAAGGACACATCCCAGTTTATTGCCAAAAAATGGTTACAGTACAGTTACAGGCTCAGGCAGTATGTGTTATCTAATAGATTTTAAGTTGGCATGTTTCCAACGCCAAGATATTGTATGACTTTATAAGATTCAAAATACAGCACACAACTAGAACTTATTGATGCTTGTTAGTTTTGGAGCTTGACAGCTTCTGCTTACTATTTTCATTGTTTAGAATTGAGTAGCTTGGACATTCTGTTAAATAAGTTCCACAAAAGAAAGAAAGAAAGAAAGTCATGAGTTTGGAACAACATGAGGGTGAGTAAATGATGACAGAATTTTCTTTTTTGGGTAACCCTTTTAATAACTAACCCTTTAAACTTTAGCACAAATTGGTGCAAAACCAGAGTTCAAAACATATGGTTCTATGCACATCCGGACCCAGAGCCCAACAAATTTAACAGCAGTTAGTGGTAAAATCGGACGCTACTTACTTCTTCTCTTGATGTTCAGAAGCTCTTGCTCAATTCTCAAACAGATGGACTGGGTTAGCTCGTTGGAAATCCTCTGGAAAGCATCAAAGTCTTCTACGGTGTACACGTGGGTCTCCACTGGAGGATTAGCAATCGCCTCCAGCTCCGAGCGGACAGCGTCTTTGACGCCCACTGCGAAAATCTCTACATCCGTGTTCCTAAGCTTAGCCGCTGGGTCTTTGAAAGCATCCGAGGACTTCCCATCGGTGATCAGAATCATAACGCGAGGTACGTTTGCACGAGCGCCTCTGGTTGGAACAAAAGTCCTCTCTCTCACATATGTCATAGCTTTGCCGGTGTTCGTGGAACCTCCGCGGTAGGGGAACGCTCTCACGGCTTTGACCACAGCGCTAAGATCATGATAGGTGTTTAGGTAGAACTCAGTGTGTGGGTCTCTGCTGTACTGGACCAAGCTGATTTGAACCTTGTCCGGCCCAATGTCAAAGGTGTTGACCAGGACTTCCAAGAAAGCTCGAACTTTAGCAAAGTTTGTAAGTCCAATACTGTAGGAACCGTCAACCAGGAGAACGACATCAGCTTGTACATCCACACCGAGAGAACATTCTAAAAGTAAAAAAAGGTTGTGGGTCAAACAGATATTTAATCAATGGAATACAGTGGAAAGTTAAAAAGTGCTGACTTTTCCTCACCTAGCGATACTTTTAAGGGCTGGGTTTTCTCCATCGCCATAACTGGCTCACTGGGTGTCAGACCTTTGAGTGCAAACAGGCTGATCTCATACTCTGTATCAGGGGACAAATCTCTCACATTCACAGAGGTCTGAGTCGGCCCAACGTACAGCTCCTGACGTTTGCTGCCAGCCAACATGGGAACCATCTTCACCTTGTATCCAGTCACCTCCCCTATAGATGCATCCCACGTCACCCGCATTGACTTGGACGCAACCTCTGTGACTTGCAAGTTTGACGCTGGCTCAATGACTGCAAATAAACAGAAAGAGGACAAATGGGGTCATGTTTAATGCTCGGGGTTGTGTTTAATAAACCTGCTAAAGCAGATTTACAATTGTTATTGTTTGTTTACCTTCCTCGCCGCTAGCCAGCGAGTTGAGCTGGTCATCCACACTGGTGCACACCTGCGTGATGAGCGATTTCTCCACAGCTTTGATCATGTCGAAATTTGGCACTGTGTACACGTGTGTTCTGTAGGGTGCTGAAGACATTTGTTTCAGCTCTTCTTCATCTGCTTCTTTGATCCCTGAATAAAAATAATAAATAATGCATTATTTCTCAGAATTCCTTTCAAGGATTTCTTTTTTGCGTATGGATTTCTTGAAAGCTACCCAGTCCTGTGAGAATGCAGAAGAAATCCAGACCATGAAAAACGGTAGTGATGAATGACCACATACCCAAAGTGAAGATTTCAACTCCAGCGTTCTTCAACCTCTTGGCGTAACCCTCCACTGGGTCTTGAGATTTCCCATCTGTGATAACTACAGCAACTCTGGGGAATCCCTTGCGAGCACCGGCGGTCTCCGTGAACATGTTTTTCAGCAGGTGGTCCAGGGCTTCGCCTGCACAAAAATCACAAAAGAATTACTGAGACTTGAAACTCGTATAGTAACTTTGTTGTTCAGCAGTAATATTATTTGCAGGTTTCAGTATGAATACATAAGAGTGAATTCGGTACCTGTCATGGTGTTGCCGCCCTTGTATGGCAAACTGTTAATGGCTCTGAGCAGCTCAGCCTTTTTGAAATACTGGTTGAGGTTAAACTCAGTTCTGGTGTCCGTGCTGTACTGAACCACACCCACTCTAGTCTTGTCCTCTCCGAGGTCAAACGCGCTTGCCATGGCTGCTATGAAGCTGTGGATGAATTTAACATTTTCCCGTCCGACACTCCAAGAGCCGTCCACCAGGAAAACAAGGTCAGCAATGGCACTTGCTGAGCATTCTGGGAAAAAGAGTTAGAAGTCAGAAGCTAAGAAACTCTAGACAGATCTGACTTTAGAAAAGGAGATTTGTCAGACACATTTGGCATAGAACTCTAAATTCCGACCCCTTTTTCTATATCAGAGTAAGACCAAATCTCTTACCATAACACCATGCGGATACGATGGATTTGTATGTCACACAAATGTATGTGCTCATTGATACAGTATGCTTGAGTGTCAATCAAAACATACAAAAATTTACACATACAAATAAGAAGGGGAACATCCTGCATATCAGCACTACATTTATCTATTATGCAATATACACTGGTTACAATTCAAAGGTGATGTAAGACAGAAGTAGTGGTGTCTCCCGGCACAGAAACAGAGATGTAGCCTGCTTCTGTATCAGCATCAGGCCTGTATTGCACCAGATAGGACTGCACATCCACAGCATCAGTTATCCAAGAAGCTCGGAAACTCCTGGAGGTCACCTCTGAGAAGGTCAGAGACCTGGGTGCAATCAGACCTAGAAGAGAGAGCATAACCGAAATATATGAGGCTCCTCCCTTTGATCAACTAAAAGGACACATCCCAGTTTATTGCCAAAAAATGGTTACAGTACAGTTACAGGCTCAGGCAGTATGTGTTATCTAATAGATTTTAAGTTGGCATGTTTCCAACGCCAAGATATTGTATGACTTTATAAGATTCAAAATACAGCACACAACTAGAACTTATTGATGCTTGTTAGTTTTGGAGCTTGACAGCTTCTGCTTACTATTTTCATTGTTTAGAATTGAGTAGCTTGGACATTCTGTTAAATAAGTTCCACAAAAGAAAGAAAGAAAGAAAGTCATGAGTTTGGAACAACATGAGGGTGAGTAAATGATGACAGAATTTTCTTTTTTGGGTAACCCTTTTAATAACTAACCCTTTAAACTTTAGCACAAATTGGTGCAAAACCAGAGTTCAAAACATATGGTTCTATGCACATCCGGACCCAGAGCCCAACAAATTTAACAGCAGTTAGTGGTAAAATCGGACGCTACTTACTTCTTCTCTTGATGTTCAGAAGCTCTTGCTCAATTCTCAAACAGATGGACTGGGTTAGCTCGTTGGAAATCCTCTGGAAAGCATCAAAGTCTTCTACGGTGTACACGTGGGTCTCCACTGGAGGATTAGCAATCGCCTCCAGCTCCGAGCGGACAGCGTCTTTGACGCCCACTGCGAAAATCTCTACATCCGTGTTCCTAAGCTTAGCCGCTGGGTCTTTGAAAGCATCCGAGGACTTCCCATCGGTGATCAGAATCATAACGCGAGGTACGTTTGCACGAGCGCCTCTGGTTGGAACAAAAGTCCTCTCTCTCACATATGTCATAGCTTTGCCGGTGTTCGTGGAACCTCCGCGGTAGGGGAACGCTCTCACGGCTTTGACCACAGCGCTAAGATCATGATAGGTGTTTAGGTAGAACTCAGTGTGTGGGTCTCTGCTGTACTGGACCAAGCTGATTTGAACCTTGTCCGGCCCAATGTCAAAGGTGTTGACCAGGACTTCCAAGAAAGCTCGAACTTTAGCAAAGTTTGTAAGTCCAATACTGTAGGAACCGTCAACCAGGAGAACGACATCAGCTTGTACATCCACACCGAGAGAACATTCTAAAAGTAAAAAAAGGTTGTGGGTCAAACAGATATTTAATCAATGGAATACAGTGGAAAGTTAAAAAGTGCTGACTTTTCCTCACCTAGCGATACTTTTAAGGGCTGGGTTTTCTCCATCGCCATAACTGGCTCACTGGGTGTCAGACCTTTGAGTGCAAACAGGCTGATCTCATACTCTGTATCAGGGGACAAATCTCTCACATTCACAGAGGTCTGAGTCGGCCCAACGTACAGCTCCTGACGTTTGCTGCCAGCCAACATGGGAACCATCTTCACCTTGTATCCAGTCACCTCCCCTATAGATGCATCCCACGTCACCCGCATTGACTTGGACGCAACCTCTGTGACTTGCAAGTTTGACGCTGGCTCAATGACTGCAAATAAACAGAAAGAGGACAAATGGGGTCATGTTTAATGCTCGGGGTTGTGTTTAATAAACCTGCTAAAGCAGATTTACAATTGTTATTGTTTGTTTACCTTCCTCGCCGCTAGCCAGCGAGTTGAGCTGGTCATCCACACTGGTGCACACCTGCGTGATGAGCGATTTCTCCACAGCTTTGATCATGTCGAAATTTGGCACTGTGTACACGTGTGTTCTGTAGGGTGCTGAAGACATTTGTTTCAGCTCTTCTTCATCTGCTTCTTTGATCCCTGAATAAAAATAATAAATAATGCATTATTTCTCAGAATTCCTTTCAAGGATTTCTTTTTTGCGTATGGATTTCTTGAAAGCTACCCAGTCCTGTGAGAATGCAGAAGAAATCCAGACCATGAAAAACGGTAGTGATGAATGACCACATACCCAAAGTGAAGATTTCAACTCCAGCGTTCTTCAACCTCTTGGCGTAACCCTCCACTGGGTCTTGAGATTTCCCATCTGTGATAACTACAGCAACTCTGGGGAATCCCTTGCGAGCACCGGCGGTCTCCGTGAACATGTTTTTCAGCAGGTGGTCCAGGGCTTCGCCTGCACAAAAATCACAAAAGAATTACTGAGACTTGAAACTCGTATAGTAACTTTGTTGTTCAGCAGTAATATTATTTGCAGGTTTCAGTATGAATACATAAGAGTGAATTCGGTACCTGTCATGGTGTTGCCGCCCTTGTATGGCAAACTGTTAATGGCTCTGAGCAGCTCAGCCTTTTTGAAATACTGGTTGAGGTTAAACTCAGTTCTGGTGTCCGTGCTGTACTGAACCACACCCACTCTAGTCTTGTCCTCTCCGAGGTCAAACGCGCTTGCCATGGCTGCTATGAAGCTGCGGATGAATTTAAAATTTTCCCGCCCGACACTCCAAGAGCCGTCCACCAGGAAGACAAGGTCAGCAATGGCACTTGATAAGCATTCTGGGAAAAAGAGTTAGAGAGTCAGAAGCTAAGAAACTCTAGACAGATCTGACTTTAGAAAAGGAGATTTGTCAGACACATTTGGCATAGAACTCTAAATTCCGACCCCTTTTTCTATATCAGAGTAAGACCAAATCTCTTACCATAACACCATGCGGATACGATGGATTTGTATGTCACACAAATGTATGTGCTCATTGATACAGTATGCTTGAGTGTCAATCAAAACATACAAAAATTTACACATACAAATAAGAAGGGGAACATCCTGCATATCAGCACTACATTTATCTATTATGCAATATACACTGGTTACAATTCATTCCTTCATTGACATATGGGTTGAGTGTGTCTCTATTCGTAATGTTATTAGGCGAGTCATTACTTGTCCTTCCCTCTCTCTTGAACTCCATATATGAACTCCAATCCTCCACACGGTTTGGAAAAATTCCTCATCTTTTAATTATACTTGCCCTCAACCACAATTTGTGGAATTTGCTGCCCTTGAACGGACTGTGTCGGCTGCATCTTTGGTAAGATGTTGCCAGGCCTTTATGGCAGACAGGACAGGACAGGACAGGACAGGAAGTTGTTGACATATCGTATCTTGCCTTCCTTTATTACGGTAATTAGATTCACTGATTTTCCACTTGCGCCAGCTGCAGTGTTGGGCAAGTTACTCTGAAAATGTAATCAAATTACTGATTACTGATTACTCCTTTTAATGCGCTGCGCTCTGTTGCGTCGGGTCTCGCGGGAGCAGGTCTCAAATCCACTGGCACTTGACTCGGCAGTGCGTGTGCTACATCCTTTTTACAATCTCTAGATTATAAAACACTGCATTCTGTCAGCAATATAACACGGCAGTAACGTATAGAGACTTCGGCTTGTAACTACACTCTAATTACTATTTTGAAAATTATAACACGTTAAATTACTCCGTTACTAAAAAAGTAATCAAATTACAGTAATGCATTACTAAGTAATGCGTTACTGCCCAACACTGGCCAGCAGAAGGGAAGCACTGGAGCGTTGAGACTGGAATTTTTTAGAGAGTCGTCTGCAGAAGGCATGCTAACTAACCATTATGGTATTTGGGGCAGGGGTGAGGGGTGGATGGATTTTCCACTTCTGCTTAATGTAGGAAAGGAAAAGTAAAGCTGTTCACCTTCATCTGGAGGACGAGGTCACAGCACTCTTGTAAAGAGCGGAGCTGTAATGCTTTCCACTTTCTGCATTGCAAGAGGTTCGGGTTTTTTATTTCAAATCAGGCGCAAAGGGGCCACTTATGAACTCTCACCCAAAAGCCATGCTGGAAACGCTGGCTCAGTTTATCATGTCTGGAAAAGTTAACGCTGACTAACAAGCTAAATTGTTATCAGGAGTCATAAATTTGGAAGGAAACAAAGACATATACACTGACTAATATGGAAACTCCCAATAAAATGCAATGATCGCATAGCAATGGAAAGAGCCTGGAGGCTCTTACTTACTGACTGCATCGGAGACCTGAGGTTTCCTGGTACCTCCTTCAAAACCACTCGATTGGACTAAAACAGAAACAAACAAACAAAAAAAATCAATAAATATTGAAGAAAATTAATTCCTTCCATTAAAAGGGTTCCTTTTGGTCAATGAATTCCCATGCCTTCTCCAGTCATTTCTAATTATTGTATAAGGATATTTAACTATTTTATAGAGATTGCAATCACAAAAAAACATTTCTAATCAACGTACATTTATATATATATATAAGTGTACAGTATATTTTTCCAAATAAGCCAAGAACAAACATAAATTCATTTTCAATGACTTCTCCAAACCACAGTTTGAAAATTCCTCTTCAAACTCTTCCAGGCCTTCCATGACAGTGTGAACCATCAACATAACACACTCAAGGAAAAACAATGGCTTGCCACTTACTTGTAATTTGACCAGAGATCGGTATACTCTCCTCCGATCCAGAATATGAAGTTATCGTAACAACATAATCCACATCGGGGGTCAAATCTCTGATGGAGGTTTTGGTTGCGGATGGAGGAAGTGTGAATTCCTTAACAGGCTCTTCTATAGAGAGAAGGAAACATTTGCATTTACAATGTTTAAGTGTCATATCATGATATACAATCTACATGAAGATAATATCTAGCCAACCTTAATTTATAAGTAGATAAATCTAGTCTAGACACACAAGAGCTGGATTAGAGAAACATTAATGTCTTCCCAAGACAAGCGATGAGTAACAGTCCATGTTAAATCATTTTTGAAGGGCACGCCAGAACACATTTCCCAAGAGTTGCCTGTGGCAGTGAGTTTAAAGGTTACTTGTCGTTTACCAGATGCTTTCTTATCTCAAGCAACATACAGTACACTTACTATAGCAACCTGAGGTTAAGTGTTTGCTCAAGGGCACATGGCAGTAGTTCATGAGACGACCATTGCCGGTCTGAACAACCCTTTGCACTATCTTTGACTATCAACATGAAGTCAAAAACTACACTTTTTTTGGTATGGACTGCTAACTTTTTCCATAATCCAATCCATCGCAAATTTGGAAAAAATTGTTCTGTCATTTATTTTACCTTGTTGAATATACAATTTCATTTTGAAACATGTCACAGAAGTAAAATCGATTGCAAATGTTTCATGCTGGCGTTACGATTTCAACATGTGCGGTGCTTTCACGTTTTCACCCACCTGTATCCGATGTCACTACGACTCTTAAACCCTCAATCCTTGACAGCGGTTGCTTCCATATCATTTGTACTGTGTTTTCATTTAAAATCTTAAACCTCAAGTCTGATGGAGGCGTTACTGTGGAAAGAAGAGGTGCATCAAGTTATTTCCAAGAAACCATGGAAAAGCTGTATTTATGAGAAGAGCACACAGGTTTATGGACAAAGTCCCAACAGCTAAGTTCACTGTTGGAGAAGGACTCAAGGCAACATGGAACAAAGTGGACAGCGGCCATTTTGGGTCAAAATGACATCTGTTTGAGCTGTCTGACCGAAGGGCCATTGACTACTCAAGCATAGACATGTAAAGCGCGTTCCACAAAGACCTCGATAAAACATTACACGGGGGCTATAACTTGTGACGGGCATGCATTCATTGCAGTCAGTCCAATGCAGCCAGACACACTGCGTTGAACTGTCTGAATAGCTGTCGTCACAGACAGACAAGAAGTGTTGATTGTACAATGGACTTGAATGGACATTTTGTGTGTAGTTGCATTAATGTAGTCACTTTCCATTGCAAACCACTTAAAAGGGTGCACGACGACAACCTTTAATGAAATATAAAGATAAAGGAAAGTGACAAACAAGTGAATATATAAACAAAAAGAGGTTATGTAAAAGGGGACGCACCAGTCTAGATGAACTAGAGGACTCATGCACTTGTACATGAAAAGTTGTCTGCAACAACTTGTGGGACTTAAAGGACTTCATGTACATGTAGAGGACTTTAAAATATTTTAAAGTGATATTCTTGAGCCATTTTGTGTTGCATGGTGTTTGGAAGGTCAGTATCTGTGTGGAACATATGGGTCGTGTGCATGTTGGAATATCACAATAAAATATTTTGTGAAGCCGTGGCTCTGGTCAAATTTTGACCAGGGCTTAAGCTTGACTGGGAACAGGTTCACCAAAATCAAGATTTACCAACCTGGCTGACCAGATGTCACAATCGGTTCCATTTCTGACTCCCAATAGGTCCAACACAACCGCTATCGCACACATCCACAATCAGACACATACCACTCGTTCATCACCCGTTCTTTTTTTTCACTTTTGGGTCCATCCGACCCAAACCAGATTTGGTGCAACCAAAATTCCTCTGCTTTTGAACAATTCAAGCTCTTTGGAGCATCAATTAACAACATTTAGTTTACTGTGCTGAGCATCTAATAAGAACCATGTCAAATAAGAAAGTGAAAGTGTTGGTTAAGGTATTTGTCTCGCTGTCATATTTTATATTAGTGGAACATGTTTAAACAAAGGCTTTTCTTATTTTTCCATAATGCAGCATTGAGAAGTAACACAATTACTTCTTGCTCTCACTTTCCTAGGAGAGAGAGAGGAAAAAAGGTGCTCATATTTTGTCTTTTTGTTTCCTAAGAGTGCAGAAAGCGGAGAAGGGAAACTTGGCCTCAACGTTAAGATGTCTTTTTTTTTTTTTTATAAAATCTGTAAAATATTCCACTATACTTTCCACTGAACACTGGCGATGTACGATTTAATGCCCTGCCGTTTATTCAGTGATTTGAAATGGTTAAATCAAAGTTTTACTGCCTTCAAGACTGTTCAAACCTACCAAGAGCTCACTTACTGAAACACATAAATACAAAAATACATGAAAAGGTGTTTTACTAGAGGAAAAAGTTGAATGTGAATCTGTCTGACTGAGATGTCTGGTATCCTGCAGCTGATCATGGGTCCTAAGCATACAGAAAATATTTAAAACCAAGTCCTATTCAATACTTAACCTTTACTGGATTTGGCCTTAGACAGTATGTTCTTGAAAATCATTACAGTAGATATTTCTGAAGAATTAGTTGCTGGAAAACACAGTTAGGTGTAATTAAATATCCTGTGCTGTCATGCATTTCCATTTCCACTAGCATAAACACCACCAAATGATTAAAAAGAATCTTTTAGGACAGTAAAAGTCCTCGATCAGTGTCCACCCTACTGTCTAAACAGAGACATTACACATCGAAATGCACATTTATTCACATTATTGTGAATAAATTAATGTGAATATAAGCAATTTTTCTCCTATATTTTTGTTCATTTTTATGGACATATGAATGAAATGAAACAATGAAATGAAAATTAAAAATAATAAACATCAATTGTTATTGTACAGTTAATATTTATATATTTTAAAATACTAATAATAGACTATGATCTAAACTGTTTTATTTTTAATTTACCAGTGTGAATAGGGAGAGAATTGTAGGGTTTTGTTTTTTTTACCTTGAGCTCTCACAGATGTCAGTACTGAGAGTGTAAGGAGAGCGGCCGCTGCCAAACGCGTGACCGACATCTTCACCCCAGTATCAGCAGAACATCAATCAATCTGAAAAATCAACCAAATTACACACATACTTTGCTCATAAATCATTCCAAAAAAAAAAGGCTATACACTCCACTCCAGCACAGTTCACTGCAAGAGATCTCATTCAAATCTGATTTTATTTGATTTTTTATTCAAAATTCCAGCTGTTTCTCTGGTCAAGAGAGGAAAAATTTGTTTTCCATGGTCCAAATATTTTGGAAAATATTCCTAAAACAAGAACACTAAGTAAAATAACTCACTGTGGGTCTTAGAAAAACATTCCCTACAGAAAAACAATTATAAACTGCATATGCTGTATGTAATCTGCTGATTCGTCTGTTTAACGTCGGAAACTGTGAGTTCATAGACTGTATGCAACTGTCTGGAAATTTGCCTGATTTAGGATCCTACACATCAGGGGTGGAAAAACTTTTCTGCAGGGTTCCTGCGCCCCCTGTTGTGCCTGGAAAAATTCAGACTTTACATCCTGATATTCATGCTGAGAGCAACTCACCACTCTGCCTCTGAACTTTGGCAATGTGCTTGGTCTCTGTGTTACATATATTGCATGTTACTTTAAATAATTACCAGTGTAAGAACAAGCAGCTCACAAAATATGAGCACAATAGGTACATGTTGTTCATTAAAATTACTCAGTAATTTGATTTCACTCGGCAAAACTAATTTTAAGTAGTGTGATGTGATATACTTAATCGAAAACTTTAAGTGTGGAACTTTCACTCAAGTGTGGATCTTTACTCAACATTTTTCCAGTCATTATACATGACCCCATATTAATCGAGACTACATCTGCACTTTTAAAAAGGCATTTGTCACACTGCAGAGCCATTTTGGACCAACTAGGGCAAAAGGGTAATTCAACAAATAAAAAAGGTGAAAGGACATGCAAAGTGTGAGTGAAACCTTTAACAATACACTGTGCCTGGCTTTGGTGTTGTAATAGCATAAGAAATCAAGTAAAGTTGAATGAAAAATCAAACGTAAGTCTCAAAAATCTCATCATATGGTGAAAACAGGTAAAGTGGGACACTTTTTGATCATATGTCCATATGTCCACCACACTGAACAGAGAAAGGAACTTTACCAATAGTCCAGCTTTACCTGTATTATTTAAGCATGTGAATTAGATAAATAAACATACAAATGCTTAGCAAAGAAAGTCCTAGAGGGTTAATGAATCTTACAAGTGGTCTAGATTTCCCAACAAAACAAAATAAATCTGTATCATCCCAAACTACTTTAAAAGAGCACAATGACAGAGCGGTGGAAAAAATGAAATCACCATACAAAGGTCTATGGAAAAACGTGATCAGAGCTGCTGAAAAATGGGTCAGTGTGCTCACACTCATCAATTCACATCACATTTATCTACTACGTCTCATATACAAGAGCAATAACATCTTCATTCATAAAATATGTATTCATAGGTTTATCAATAAACGAAAAAAAAAACCTCCACGTCAAGACTTACCAAACTCCCCAAAGTTTCCAAAAACTTTCAATACATCACAAGACTGGTGAATGAAGGTGGGAATTTCGCCCAAACGCAAAGGGGTTTTAAAGCTCTGTTCAGAAAGGCAGAGGTTCTCCGTGATGCTGTAGTGATGGAGATGGAGATGGAAATGAAGGAGGGTCTGATCACCCCACAGCTCGCGGAGGCTGTTTCCAAATGAACGGGATCTCAGACTAGAATGTGCTTCTTAACAGGGGGCTGATCCCGAACCCGGAGCTCTGACGTCACGCGCCTGTGTGATGGGTGTGTTGGGATGCGCTTTTGGAAAGTCGCGCATATTTTCGGCATTCCTGCTGCATGTCACTCATCGAAGTTTCGGGTTTCAGCGGGATTACTATGGAACACATACTCCTGACGACATTCAAAAGGAATCGCGAATTCGGGACTATTTATATAGCTTTTGCGGACACATAGACGATGAAACAACTCAATTACAATGTTAGGGTGTTGTAAATAACTATTAAAGTAATTAAACGATGATTTTTCAGGTGGGCGAACCTTTTCAAATGAATGTCTGTCGGTCATTTTTAGAGAGCAATCTGAGGCGATTCGTCTCGAGCAGCAACAACAACAACAAAAAAAGATTTTACGTTGTTCCTAGCACAGTTAACCCAAACCGACAACTTAAGCAAAACAAAAAATTACACTAACGTGTTTTTTTTTAATACAATTTCGACATGTAAATACATATGTCTTCATAAATAATTAACGTTACACTTGTTTACGATGTATCGTCCAACGGTCATAACGGAAAGCGCTCGAGCGGTTGCTATGGTAACATCCTCAAGCCAATGTCACCACTTTTCGGTTCGGTCTATTTTGAAAAGTACGGACTTTTGTGATTAGTTAAACTTGTTAAAGTAAATAACTATTAAAGTAATTAAACGATGATTTTTCAGGTGGGCGAACCTTTTCAAATGAATGTCTGTCGGTCATTTTTAGAGAGCAATCTGAGGCGATTCGTCTCGAGCAGCAACAACAAAAAGATTTTACGTTGTTCCTAGCACAGTTAACCCAACCGACAAATTAAGCAAAACAAAAAATTACACTAACGTTTTTTTTTTATACAATTTCGACATGTAAATACATATGTCTTCATAAATAATTAACGTTACACTTGTTTACGATGTATCGTCCAACGGTCATAACGGAAAGCGCTCGAGCGGTTGCTATGGTAACATCCTCAAGCCAATGTCACCACTTTTCGGTTCGGTCTATTTTGAAAAGTACGGACTTTTGTGATTAGTTAAACTTGTTAAAAAATGTATTGTCTTTTTTTTTTTCTCTGTGATATTGAAAAAAAGAAAAGAGTATAGCCTGTTGCTGTGTGGACTGGACCAGCTAATAAAAAAGTTCAAAACGCGGATATCAGCAATATTAGAAAATACACTAACATAAAACCACATTTTTGGACTAAAAATGGTGTTTTACTTTTTTTTTTTTATTTAATTATTTTTATTTATTGGAAATGTACCATCGCAGTACCATTGACAGTTGAACTTAGAGCCTGTAGATCAGTTTTTCAACGAGGCATTTCCATTTATTTGAATATGTATCCCTCTAGTGGTCAAGTCTGGTAACACACAAAGCGGATAGAGACGTTCAACACAACATATTCATATTTCCCCCGCCCAAACTACACCACTGATCTCATTATTAAGTCATAAAGAAGAGTTTTCTGTTACCCATCTGATGAATAAACATTTAGCCATTTAGAAACACATGGATGCCAACTGGGAGTCAGGGCAGAGTTAGGATTTTTGATCATGAAGTTTATTAGTTTTTTCAGCTGAGTTCAAGACTGTTTTTAATTCGATCAGTGTCTCATAATTCCCATTGTTAGAGAGAAACATCCAACAGACCTATTCATCAACGGAAAGCTTGAAATTCTAATGCTCCTTATAGACTGCTTGCAGAATTAATGATCTGTGCTTTATAGTTTTATAATGCATGCCTGATCCAGCTTCATTTTTTATCGGGACACAAAGGACATATTATTCGTAATGCATGGGATAAATTTCCATATGAACTCAACTGTATAGAACACCAATGCTGAGGCGGGCTATACGGAGCTCAAATGATCAATCGTTCCTGTAAATTTAAACCTCTAGCAGGGAAAACATTTCTCTGATGTATACGCATGCATTTGGAAATTATTTCAAAACACATTGTTTTGAAGTACAAAAAGGAAGTGCACATTGCTGTTTGTTTCTTGGGAACCAATGAAGACATCCAAAAAACATGCTGCGCCGTGAGTCACAAACACCCTTCATCAGTTAACACTAACTTCAAACATTACATACACTTTCAGAAGGAAAAACATAGTTTAGCTGTTTGTTGTCTTCACGTGCTTTATGAGAAGAATATTATCACATAATTAAAATATTATTCACAGGAGGGGCCTACAATCAGAAGACTAACTAAACCACATCAATAACTAGAAATGCAATTTTAAAAAAACGTTCTGCATACAGAACACGCACTGTGCATTAATTTTCTTTGTGCAAAATAGAGATTTTTTTTTCCTTTTGATTTTGGGGGTCCTTAAAAAAAATTACACTTTGCATGAAGAAAATGAATGTGCAATGAAACAATTTTAAGAGTACTAAAATAATTTTCTTTATGCACTTTTTCCCCTTTTAATTTTTTTAAAAAATCTTTTCATTGTCACTGAGTAAAGTAAAACAATCAGGATCTGTCCGTTTATGATAGGCACAGTTTATTTAATTCAAATCACTGTGGTCCCTTTTACCTTTCACATTAAATAAATATACTGTGTGAAACGCTCATAACGTCACATTCCCACAGAAATGAGGGCAGGAGCTGACATCAGCCCTTCTTCTGAGGGAGAGCTGCCTTTACTAGTTCATATATGACATATGCAGTTCCTAAAAAAAAAAGAGAGACACATGAGTGATCAGCAAGTAGAGCTTACTATGAGTATTAACTCAAATAAAAATCTGTGCTTGCTAAGGCACGTATTAAACATCATGTCAAATTATGCAGCTTGTACAAAAAACAATTTGCCATATATAGACATGTGGTAGGACCTAAGCAAACATATACTGCAGCAACGACCCACGACACCCTGCGGTAACATACCTAGCACTGTGAGACCCATAGTTGCACGGTAAAGTACAGCATCACTGACTCCTCCCTTCAGATGAACTGGCATCCCATTAGCCTCCTAAATATGAAAAATAAATCAACATTTTGATAAGGCAATAATATGCACTGAGCACAATATATGCCTTTAGAGTGAATGCAAATGATTAGTAAAGATATCAGGAGTCAAGAACATTAGCTTGTCATTTGATAGATTACAGAAAACACAATATATTACATAAAAGTGACATGCATACCTGAAAGAGTTTCTGTTTGTCTGGCACCTTGTTGACCAGCTGCCTGCGGACGGTGCTGGAGATCTGCCGTCTGGAAACCTGCTGCAGAGTCTCATGGAGAACACAGTTTAAAAAATATATAAAGTACTGTAAAGACAAAAAAAAATGATGCACAACCAAATATGACGAAATCTTAAAATTACCTGATAATTCTTTGATAACATTACTTTCAAAGTATACAGATTTACAGTGATATATACCATTAATTTGTATTAAATAATTTAGAAAATGTTTGTTCCAGCAGTTTAATGCATGTTTCATTTGGTCTAATTACTTTATACCATTCCATACTACCATTTAAACGTTTGGGGTCAGTTATTATTGTTTTTTTTATTTAATTTTATTTTTATTTTTATTTTATTTTTTTTGAAGGAAGTCTCTTCTGCTCACCAAGGCTGAATTTAATTGATTAAAAATGCAGTACAGTATAAACAGTAATACTGTGAAATATTATTACAACTGAAAACAATCTTTTTCTGTTTTAATTTAGTTTAAAATGTAATTTATTCCTGTGATGCAAAGCTGAATTTTCAGCATCAGTCTTCAGTGTCACATGATTCTTCAGAAATCATTCTAATATGCTGATTTGCTGTCAGTAATCTCACAAATAAACTGAGTAATATTGACAACAGCCTGTTCACAGACTTAGCAATGACAACAAAATGATCAAACTGAAAAAGCCCATATAATATACGTGAATCACAGAAGTAATACCAAAATCACACTTGTTTTTCCCTTTTACAGTCGGAGACCTTTATTTTCATTTACTACCACTTTTCATCTGTTATGCTCACATAACCCAGAAAGCATTCGTGCACTTAAAAATGTCAATGTCATTCATTAGATCAAATGTTTGTATCCGCGAAACTCAAATGCAGCATCTTTCACTTTTCTCATTTTTGCTCAGTGGTTTCGAATGTTCAGCTGTTGTTTTGGGTGACTTTTAGTGGAGTATAAAGTCACTCGTATCAAGTTCACACAGACATCTTATTAGTGTGATCAAATTCCAAACACTCCAAAGTTCGCAGTGTTTACTTATGTGAACAGAAAGAGGAAATATAAATCATATAAAACATTATTACAATGAACAGCCCTTAAATGAACACAAACACCAGCAGAACTAAACCAGCAAAAAAGCTGCTATCTGGCCTATTTAACTTGTTGAAATATATCATCATCGTGATTTCATTGATTGTAGACGTGCAAATCGTCAATCTCCTCATGACTCCCGCGTTTCACTTCACTTCCCTCAAACACCTAGATTAATAACCGTAACATCTGATGTGAAACCAAAGCTAACGCACGATGAATGACTTATAAACTACCATACATTTATCAATCTTAAACCGAAACAGAGCAGTTTTAATAATTACCAGAAAGTGTCGAAACATTTTCAGTGCGAGTGACTGGTCACGAGACAGAAGCAGCGTAAAGAGAAACGTCTCCACCTGCTGTTCAGAAGAGCAACTGATGTTCTCGCGTCAGACACTGATAAAGCACAAGTCACGTGCAGAAATGCCACATGCTGAAAAATACAAATCATAATGCTCATGCTCGAGGGAAATTAGCAGCTAGCGAGGGCGTAGGTTTGATTTTGACATTGGTGGGGACATAGACCAAAGCTCTGTTCTTCCTAAAGCAATCAAAACTGTATATTAATCCTAAGTGTCCTCTTAAGGCAGGGGTGTCAAACTCATTTTCACTAAGGGCCACTTCAACGTTATGGCTGCCATCAAAGGGCCAGTTGTAACTGTAAGACTGTACAGATGTTACTACTCCTTAACATATTGTTAAATAACTGTCTCTTTATGTTATTATTACTTATTTAAGTTACAAATATTGCATATGCATTTGCATAGATGTAAAAATATAGGTTATTGCTCTGTGTTATTTTAACATAAATCCTTTTAATTTATCAGGTAAAGAAATCCAAATTACTCCATAAATCAAAGTAAATGAAGACAAGTATCATCAAACACAAGTCAATACATTAAAGGGGTCATATGATATGGCTAAAAAGAGCATTATTTTGAGTAGGCCTATTTGGTGTAATGAAATGTGTTTATGCGGTTTAAGGTTCAAAAAACACATTATTTTCCACATACTGTACATTATTGTTTCTCATCTATGCCCCGCCTTTCTGAAACCCATCGATTTTTACAAAGCTCATCGGTCTGAAAAGCGATGTGCAGGGGCGGATTTAGTGAATTGGGGGCCCCAGGCAAAATATAGGAATGGGGCCCTATACATTTGCACACCGCAAGCACTCGTCGGAAATGTAACGCCCCTTACCATAATCGCAGCTTCATCTTTCAAATGAAACGCACGTGTTTGGCGTGCATATGATACACAACCAATGCTTGCAGTAGAAAAAAAGAAGTGGTGGAACTCAACCCCACTCCCCCACCCAAAAATAAATAAATACAAACTAAAGTACTAAAAATGA
>NW_015634565.1:586965-588006 GCF_001515625.1 Sinocyclocheilus rhinocerous
GCAACGCGTAAAAACACAGTATAAGTCAATATAATCAGTAATTATGTCCCCACTGGATGCAACAAATGCCTCGTTTGTTATGGGTTTTATTGATTTTGTCTCATCGTGTCGGTACACGGCATCACAGTATGGTAAGGGTCGTAACATTTCCGTTACACGCTTGAGGTATTCAGCCAATCACAACGCACTGGATAGCTGGCCAATCAGAGCATAAGCCAAATAGCTTGCTGATTTATTTTTATTTTTTTACTGACATTTGTACGTGAGTACTGTTATCTCTGCCATCTCTGATGAAATCGGCCATGTTTTCTCTGCATTAGCGCTGTTTTGATTTTTGATGAAGATAATTTTTGAGCGCACGCATATAGCGTGTCCATTCTATTTCATTCTTTCTGACCGCCAGAGGCAGTGTTTCACACTGAATGTTATCTTCATCAGGTCGAGTCTAATACAAACAAAGTCCCTCATGACCAGGATGACTCGGGGGTCCTCCCCTATTTAACCCCATGACTTCCTGCAAACTGTCCCTATAATCTTCTCGCGTGCATGTATTACAGGTCGGAGAATATTAAAGGAAGACACTTGGAATCCGTTTTTCAGCTTCGCAACAGATCAGCTGTTGGTGTTTCGCAACTGCGCGTCCTCCAGAGGCTGCATCTGATTCAGTTGAATTCATCAGAATACAGTGTGGTGAGTTTGGTACATTGATGCTCGGGGTTAGTTTTCCCCGGCATTGTTTGGTGGCTAGATAGAGTGTTTTCACTCTGTGGCGCTGCCGGATAGTATTGTAGTAGCTGTAGGAGACCGTAAAGAGTGGGTGTGCTCTGTTCGGTATCTGTGTGTAGCTATCGATGCTCTGCTGAATGCGTGTAGGCTTAGTTTGCATCCATTCAGGTTATGTGAGTATATTGTACACGTTTAACATTAAAGATGCATATATATTTATTTACACACAGATTGTTATTCATGTTGTGTGTGTATAGCATATACTGTATATATATATATATATATTTTTTAAAATTAAATTGCAACCTTTGTGAT
>NW_015634565.1:588016-606603 GCF_001515625.1 Sinocyclocheilus rhinocerous
GAGGTGGCCTGGCAAATCATTAGCTCCGTGTTTTCTTTGTAAAGATAAGCAGAGCGAGACAGGAACTCATTGGAGAAAGTTGCCGCCTGGCTGGCCTGGTTCAGTTTTTTATGACTCTCATATAATGGTGTGATGTTCAGGAAATGCCTTACAATATGTATCTGAAATAGTCCGGTGAAAAGGCTCTACTGAATATTTTGATAGTAAGAGTGTTTTCGCTTGGCTTACAGGAATTATCCGAGCCAGGATGGAAAAAGTATCTCATGCCTGCACATTGTGCATGGCTACTCTGCAGAAGGATGATGGGCAAGACTGCTGCCCTTCTTGTTTAGGCTTGGAACACCTGAAACAAGGCCTCACAGAGGATGCCTGCATGGTCTGCAGATTTATGTCTTGGAAGAGGAAGACTTCAAGGATAGCTTTGGTGGAAGGACTCTTGGGTGAGTTGCTACCAACACCACCACCACCACCACGTAAATCGGCAGTGGAAGATCTGCAGTCAGAGCAGGAAGTGGTGAAGCAGGCTCTTCGGGCTGCATTGGCTCACCTAGGTCTTGATACAGCACCGGCAGCAGTAGCCTCTACTAGTGCTTTTTTCAGAGGTTCAGCTCAACCATCTCCTCTTACCATTCCACCATCGAAAGATTTTATTGATGAGTTACAGAAGTGTTGGGCTAACCCAAAATCACTTACGCACCACACTAGTGCAAGCAGAGCTTTGGCTGCGATGCAAGATGCAGACACTTTTGGCCTGGGTCAGATTCCTAAGGTTGATCCAATTATTGCCTCGTTTGTTCTCTCTCCAGAAGAGGTTTTGAGGCCTGATGTCCGTTGCCCTCGGCCTCAATGTCGGATTACGGATGATCTTCTTATACAAGCATATAACACTGCAGCGCATAAGGGTCGCATTGGCAATTCTCTCTCCCATCTTATGTTGGCATTGTCCCAGTCTCTTCAGTCTTCTGGGAGCGATGCTACAAACCAGGACTTAAGTGATGCTACGTTACAGTCAATAGCATTCATGACAAGAGAATTGGGTAGGCTTATGTCAACACTCACACAGGCACGCCGACAAGTCTGGCTTGCACAATCACCCCTGTCTAAGGCCTGTAGGAAAACTCTGAAGGATCTTCTGGTAGTCCCCGGACAGCTCTTCGGCCAAGCTGCACAACAGACACTAGAGCGCAGTGTCCAGGCAAATCAGACCAGACAGCAGTTTGCAGATCTGAGGAGAGTTCCACCATCTCGCTTACAGTACAGACAGCCCCTTAGGGGCCATGAATTGCCGCTTTCTCAGTTTTCAACAGGCCCAGCTGATATTCATAGGAGCCAGCCTCAGCATTTGGAGCGGTCTCTTAGAGTAGAGCGATCTGTTCAGCGACCCCGGGGATGGGGACAACAATCATTTCAGGCCCCAAAGGGCAGAGCGCCGGCCCAGCATTCCCCCAGGAATGCTAAAGGCCAGGGATGCAGGACCTGAAAGTCTGCGGCCGCCCGTCGGACGTTTTTCTCATCAGCAGCTCAGTTACTGGGAAACAACAACTTCAGACCCATGGGTGATAGCAACTTTAACTCAAGGGTACAAGCTGCAGTTCTGATGGCGGCCTCCCTCTTTCAAGGGGGTCAAGATGACCACAGTTTCAGACCCCAACAACGCAAATTCCTTAAAGCAAGAAATAAAACAACTCCTAGAGAAGGGTGCCATCGAACCAATAAAATGGCCAGAACGGCTCAGTGGGTTCTACTCAATATACTTCATAATTCCAAAAAAAGACGGCGGGGTAAGGCCTATACTCGACCATCTTCGCTCCCTCAACAAGTTTTTGAAGATACTTCCATTTCGAATGTTGCGCGTGACCGATGTTCTCCACGCAGTCAGGCAACAGCACTGGTTCACCACAATGGACTTAAAGGATGCTTACTTCCATGTTCCAATTGCTCCACAGCACAGGCCATTTCTCCGCTTTGCATTCCAAGATCAAGTCTATCAGTTCCGAGTACTTCCATTCGGTCTTTCTCTATCCCCACGAGTCTTCACCAGGTGTATGGCAGCAGCATTGGCTCCAATACAGGCCAAAGGGCTTCAGGTACTTCCGTACTTGGACGACTGGCTGCTTTGCTCTCACTCTCGGGAGCAGGCAAGGGTGGAAATCACACAGCTGCTCTCCCATATTGCCCGGCTGGGCCTGGCTGTGAATTTCGGCAAGAGCCAGTTAATTCCAACTCAGTCGGTGAAGTTCATAGGTGTTATCCTGGACTCACAATTAATGATAGCTTCGCCATCAGAACAGCGGGTGAACAGTATTCTGCAGCTCCTCCAGCGGTTTCAAACGCAGACCAGGCTACCGTTCAGGTATTTCCTCAGACTCATGGGTATGCTGGCAGCAGCAGCTATGGAAAAACCGTTGGGTCTCCTTTCGCTTCGTCCCTTCCAGAGATGGGTGAACAGTCTTCGTCTGAATCCCACTTGGCACAGGAACAAGTTGATCAAAGTTACACAGCAATGCCTTCTCACGCTGAAACCATGGAGGAGGGGGTCATATCTGACCAAAGGAGTTGCTCTGGGCAGGATTCCCTCTCGGCATGAGGTAGTCCAGACCGATGCTTCTTTTACCAGCTGGGGAGCAGTCTGGCAACACAGAGCGGTCAGAGGGCAATGGGATTCCCGGCAAAGAGGGGAAAATATAAACACCCTGGAAATACGAGCAGTGCTACTGGCAATTAAGCACTTTGCACTGAGTCTGGAAGGCAGGCATGTTCTGATCAGGTCAGACAATACATCAGTGATTTATCGCATCAACCATCAAGGGGGCACGAAATCCAGCCAGTCTCTTCAAGTATCACATGAGCTGTTGACCTGGGCCTTCCCTCGGTTTGCGAGTATCAGAGCCATGCCCTGGAGCCTTCCCAGGAGGATGGATCTCCTCCACCAGTTGGGAGGTCAGATTTGGCACCCAAATCCAGACCGCCTACAGCTCTGTATTTGGCCTCTGAAGGGCCAGAACCACTTTTGAGAGTATGTGATCAGGATGTACAGAACACTATAATGAATTCTAGAGCACCTTCCACCAGGAGTGCTTATGCTTATAGGTGGAAGTTCTTCTCTGATTGGTGTAGGGAGCAAAGAGTGTCCCCAGAGGTATGTCCTGTCCCCTTGGTGTTACGTTTTTTGCAATCTCTGCTGGAAGATAATCGGGCAGCTTCTACCTTAAGAGTTTATGTGGCTGCAATTTCAGCACATCATGTACGAATAGATGGGCAGCCATTGGGATCTCATGCCTTGGTTTCTCAATTCCTTAGAGGTGCGCATCGACTGCGCCCCCCTCAGATCATTCGGGTACCCTCATGGGACCTGAGCCTTGTCTTGAAGTCTCTTACATTACCTCCATTCGAACCTTTGGAGCACAGTGATTTGAAGTGGCTCTCATTGTACTTCAGCTAAACGAGTGAGTGAGCTCCACGCATTATCAGTTAACACAACCTCCATGAGCTGGAATGCAGATGATTCGGTAGTGATGTTGTGGCCAAACCCAGCATTTCTCCCCAAGAGGCTCTCTGTCCTGTTTAGAAATCAGGGTATTGAGCTGGCAGTATTTAATCCTCCAGGGTTGGATTCACAAGAAGGAAGTGGATGCAGACTCTTGTGCCCGGTAAGGGCTCTCCGTGGCTACCTCAGGGCCACAGAAGATTTTCGGCAATCAGACCAGCTTTTTCTCTGCTTTGGTGAGCAGAGAAAAGGTCAGCCCCTCTCAAAGCAGAGATTGTCACATTGGGTAGTGGAGGTTATCACCCATGCTTACAAGTCTACTGGTTGTCCATTGCCATCGGGAGTGAGATGTCATTCAACAAGAAGCATTTCAATGTCTTGGGAGGCACTAAAAGGTGTCCCCCTAAGTGACATCTGTGCGGCAGCTACATGGTCATCTACGAACACATTTTCCCGATATTACAGGATTAATGTGGCTGCATCGGATACTTTTGAAACTGGGCCTTCCCTCGGTTTGCGAGTATCAGAGCCATGCACATCCCAAGAGTGACAAATGTGGTGGCAGATTTCTTGTCACGCTACAGACCTCCGTCGGGGGAGTGGAGTATCAACCCAGAGGTGGTGGAGATGATAAGGCAGCAGTTTGGCAGAGCAGAAGTAGATCTCTTTGCCTCAGCAACATCGACCCAGTGCCCCCTCTGGTTTTCGCTAGCAGAAGAATCCAGTCCTCTGGGGCAGGATGCTCTAGCCCACGACTGGCCAGATCAGTTACTGTATGCCTTTCCCCCGATACCATTGATCTTAGCAACTGTTCACAGAGTCCTTCAGGGACACCACAGGCTACTGCTAGTGGCACCAAACTGGCCAGGGAGACCCTCGTATCCAATGATGTTCAGGCTCTTAGAAGATTGTCACATTGGGTAGTGGAGGTTATCACCCATGCTTACAAGTCTAATGGTTGTTCATTGCCATCGGGAGTGAGATGTCATTCAACAAGAAGCATTTCGACGTCTTGGGCGGCACTAAAAGGTGTCCCCCTAAGTGACATCTGTGCGGCAGCTAAATGGTCGTCTACGAACACATTTTCCCGATATTACAGGATTAATGTGGCTGCATCGGATACTTTTGAAACAGCAGTCCTGTTGGGACCCTCAACTTCTTAGAGGTAAACAGGACCTCCTCGTGACCTTGTGGTTATAAGTCAGTGAAGCACTGCCTCTGGCGGTCAGAAAGAACGAAATAGAACGAGAGTTACGAATGTAACTGCGGTTCTATGAGTTCTGGATGACCGCCAGAGCTTTCTGTCACTCGGAGTCAGGGCGAGAAGATTCCGTAGGGACAGTCTGCAGGAAGTTAGGGAGACCCTGGTATCCAATGATGTTCAGGCTCTTAGAAGGGGAGCCCTGGAGCCTTCCCAGGAGGATGGATCTCCTCCACCAGTTGGGAGGTCAGATTTGGCACCCAAATCCAGACCGCCTACAGCTCTGTATTTGGCCTCTGAAGGGCCAGAACCACTTTTGAGAGTATGTGATCAGGATGTACAGAACACTATAATGAATTCTAGAGCACCTTCCACCAGGCCTCCTCGTGACCTTGTGGTTATAAGTCAGTGAAGCACTGCCTCTGGCGGTCAGAAAGAACGAAATAGAACGAGAGTTACGAATGTAACTGCGGTTCTATGAGTTCTGGATGACCGCCAGAGCTTTCTGTCACTCGGAGTCATCCTGGTCACGAGGGACATTGTTTGTATTAGACTCGACCTGTGCATCTGCGATGAAGATAACATTCAGTGTGAAGCACTGCCTCTGGCGGTCATCCAGAACTCATAGAACCGCAGTTATATTCGTAACTCTCGTTTTCTGTGAGAGTGAATGAATGGGAATCCACCTGCAGAGAGATTTGCGCTCGCGCATTTGATGCGCTCTCGCATAGGCAATATGCGCTTTGGACATTTGTCATTAAAATAACTAATCCTAACCATTGCGTATCCTATGCACACCAAAGTCAATTTATGCGTATAAATAGAACGGCAAATAGAAACAGAAACTTGTGGTATTGATATGCACTTTCATAATTTACGATATAAAGCTGCATAGATTTTTATTTTAAGACAATCATATGCTGTGGCGGGCCGGAATGAGTTTGACACATGTGTCTTAAGGTGTAAATTTATTACTTTTTTGTTAATCTGGCAACACATCCCTTAAGAAAATTAACCATGGTTAAAATAATAATAATAATAATAATAATAAACAACACCATAGTTACTATAGTTAATTCATGGTAACCACAAATTAACCATATAATAGATAGATAGATAGATAGATAGATAAAATTTAAAAGATTGCATTAAAACACCACTTTGTACTATCATGATTGCACTACATGCCCATGCAAATGTGTATTTGTCCCTAAACGTTAAAAGTTTGTGGTGCAGATTATAACACTTCCAGTGGACCAGAAAGTCATGAGCTTCATAAATGTGTTTATTTGGGTGAATTTCTCGTTTTATATGCAGGACAGACACACACTTCAGTTCAGTGAGCTCATACTGCATTCGCAGAGGTCATATATGCTATAAATTAAATTAAATACAGTTGTTGATTATAAGGACTTTGTGGATTACAATTCTGTGCGGTGACGAGTACTTTTATTCTTAACTAAACATACAGCATCATGCACCTTTTCCCCAACTGACCCTCTCTCATTCTTTTAACACATCAATGCCACCATTAAATTCTAGCAGAGACTGATAAATATTGATCAATAAACTGCTCTCAGCAGTATGACACTTTAACCAGTCGTTTCCAAATCAAACAATATAACGTTAGATCAGCGCTTAAAGTCAACATGAACTTGCTCACACAACCAAATTTATGCATAATGCAACACATTTCCAGGTGAAACAGAATATTAAACAAGAAAAAAAAAATTACAAATGACAAACTTATGAATCATTTGCAATAGGACCAGGAGCATGTAGGCTATTACCGCTTGTGCTGTGCTGAAAATCCTTTAAGCCCTAATTTGGTTTTCCTGGTCAAAAATGACCGGCCTTTTAAAATTGCTTGTAAATCTCTTATTATTTTATATTATCACCAAATCTCGGATTCAGTCTTTCGGTCAGCTCTTCTCTTTTGGTCTTTCAATTAGAACAGGTTTTGTATTGATTGATTGATCATAGGCCTCACTGATTTGAGCTCATTTTTAAATGAAAAAAGAACTATATGTGGATCATTTTGTCAATGTTTACACAAAAACTTTACTCAGGTGTATGAGGTCAGATCAATGAGGCCTACGATCAGTCAGTTCCAAAAAGAAATACAAAACCTGTTCTAATTGAAAGAAAACAAGTTAATAAAGATTGAATCAAGTTAAGAAAGATTTGGTGATAATATAGCAAGAAATATATAAGGAATTTTTTGTTGAACACATATAGTGTAACAAGGTCCTAAAAAACGTTTATAGGGGATCCTAAGAAAGTACAAAAATTATTTTTAAAAAATTTGGGAAGTTGTTATGCCCTGTGTGAGTAAAGTCAGAAAGTTTTAGTCCAATGTGATCAAATTAACTAGCATTTCAGGGAAAAAGAAAATCCAAAATCACCTGAACACAACATGAAAGTAAATGGGGACAATTTTGATTTCCTGTTGACTTTTCTCAAAGTACATGTAAAAAACATCCTATGTCAGTTTCTCTTCTTCTCACATGCTGCAACTTTTCACGTTCTACAATTTGCATCTCTTTCTTGACTCTCTGGCATCCAGGGTTCATCAATCTGCCGTCTGACTGTCTTGTGGTCTTGAATCACTGGTATAATCTATATAGAGTGGGTACGGAAAGTATTCAGACCCCCTTAAATTTTTCACTCTTTGTTATATTGCAGCCATTTGCTAAAATCATTTAAGTTAATTTTTTTTCCTCATTAATGTACACACAGCACCCCATATTGACAGAAAAACACAGAATTGTTGACATTTTTGCAAATTTATTAAAAAAGAAAAACTGAAAAATGCTCAGTATTTAGTAGAAGCACCCTCTTGATCTAATACAGCCATGAGTCTTATTGGGAAAGATGCAACAAGTTTTTCACACATGGATTTGGGGATCCTCTGCCATTCCCTCTTGCAGATCCACTCCAGTTCTGTCAGGTTGGATGGTAAACGTTGGTGGACAGCCATTTTTAGGTCTCTCCAGAGATGCTCAATTGGGTTTAAGTCAGGGCTCTGGCTGGGCCATTCAAGAACAGTCACAGAGTTGTTGTGAAGCCACTCCTTCGTTATTTTAGCTGTGTGCTTAGGGTCATTGTCTTGTTGGAAGGTAAACCTTAGTTCCAGTCTGAGGTCCTGAGCACTCTGGAGAAGGTTTTCGCCCAGGATATCCCTGTACTTGGCCGCATTCATCTTTCCCTCGATTGCAACCAGTCGTCCTGTCCCTGCAACTGAAAAACACCCCCACAGCATGATGCTGCCACCACCATGCTTCACTGTTGGGACTGTATTGGACAGGTGATGATACATTAATGAGGAAAAAAAATTAACTTAAATGATTTTAGCAAATGGCTGCAATATAACAAAGAGTGAAAAATTTAAGGGGGTCTGAATACTTTCCGTACCCACTGTATATATATATATATGGTGCATTACTACAGATCCTTGTGCTTGAACCGGCTTTGACAGGTTCGCCCCTCGTTCTATTGGTGCATGTGGATGCAGGGCGGGTGTAGACCTCTCAGTCAGGCATACTGTATTATGGACCGGATTTGAAACAGCCTCAGCGCGGCTCTCGATTCACTTGGAGCACAACATTCTCTGTGGATGAAAACAGGGAAAGTGAGCTTACTGAGGAAACACAGCAATCATCCGAAACCCACGGCTTACTGCATGGAACGAATCAGTTTCACATTCATGTTATGCGCTTTTGAGCAGCCAAGTTCATGGATGGTGAAAATATCAGAGCAATTTTACGATCGTTTTCTGGGAATCACAACGCGCCGTTGAATCCAACGAGTTTTATCTCACGAGTGAGGTCATCAGCGAGCTGCCAAAGCCTGTTATTGCGCATGGATGGATTAGAAAATGAACAGTCAGTTTGTCAGCGGCGGTGAAAAAGGTATTAATTGATTTAAAAAGCCCTTCATAGTGACACACAGAACTCATGAGAAAGACAAAAGCTTTAAAGTTCACCTAAAAATAAAAACGTTGTCTTTGTTTACTCACCCTCATGTCGTTCCAAACCCATTTGACTTTCATTCTTCTGTTGGTAATGCCGTTTAAACGAATTGAAAGCACATTTGAACGTGATTTGAGAGCTTTTTGGAGCTTGACAGCACCAGGCCTCAGATGAAAAAGATCATTCTGGACCTTCTGCAAAACATCACGGAGGAAAGAAGGTCACAAGGCATGAGGGTGAGTAAATAATGACATAATTTTCGTTTTTGGGCAAAGCGTTCCTTTAATGCTGAACTGATCAATTAAAAGCCCTGTCTTTATTTGTGTAATTGCCGAGTTTGTATCAGGCAGAAGGACACAATCAGGATGTTAAACGGGACTCCAGATCTCCAGCTGTTGTTTCTTATTTCTCATAACAGCGTTCTCTGGCTCCCAGATGGCCTGGATAGAGCACTAAACTCAGATCGCAAAGTAACATCACCAGAAGAACACTACATAGAGATTTCTTAAAGGAGTAGCTTACCTAAAAATTGAAAATTTGCTGAAAATCTACTCACCCTGCAGGCCATCCAAGATGTAGATGAGTTTGTTTCTTCATCAGATTTGGAGAAATGTAGCATTGCATCACTTGCTCACCAATGGATGCTCTGCAGTGAATGGGTGCCGTCAGAATGAGAGTCCAAACAGCTGATAAAAACATCACAATAATCCACAAGTAATCCACACCACTCCAGTCCATCAATTAACATTTTATGAAGTGAAAAGCTGCATGTTTAAAAGAAACAAATCCATCAAGACGGTTTTATCTTCAAACTGTTGCTTCCAACTAAAATACGAGTCCTCTATCCATAATATTGTTTCTCCAGCAAAGTCCGCTGAATCAGGAGAGAAATATGCAACGATCAAACACAGTTTACAAGCAAAAACCTTCCAAAATGGTTCTAAACAAATTTGTGGGTATAGATTTTGATGTGAGAGACAACAGAGGATGCAGGGCTTTTCACTGAAGGAAGCAATATGGATTATAAAGCAACGGTTTTAAGTTAAAATGCCTAAATGATGGGATTTTTTCCTACAAATGCACAGCTTTTGGCTTCACAAGACATTAATTGATGGACTGGAGTGGTGTGGATTATTGTGATGTTTTTATCAGCTGTTTGGACTCTCATCCTGACGGCACCCATTCACTGCAGAGCATCCATTGGTGAGCAAGTGATGTACAGTAATGCTACATTTCTCCAAATCTGTTCTCATGAAGAAACAAACTCCTCTACATCTTGGATGGTCTGAAGGTGAATAGATTTTCAGCAAGCTTTCATTTTTGGGTGAACAATTCCTTTAAGATGCTAAAAAATGAACTGACCATTTCTAAGTAAAGTGAAGGGCATTAAACTTGCTTAGTAGCTTTTTTCCTTTGCAATACAAGTCACAAATGTGTCAAAACCTTAATTGTAGAAATATTCTGGGTTCAATGCAGGTTAAATCTGTAAAATAATGTTGTTTACCAATAATTTAGACCCTTCCCCTCAGTTAAAACCAAATAAGTAAAAACCATGTTTACAGTAATGGACTTCTATGGGGCGAGACATTTGGTAAAGTTTAGAAGCAGAAATGTGATGCTTGTATTTATAAATATTTATATCAACTGTTCCGTACAAAACAAAAGTGTCATTGAACAAAATTGATTCAGAATGTGTTACTGAATTGCAAGGAAACAAAAGGCATTGGAATAATTTTAGGAATAATATCAAATTCCTTCACTGTCAGAATATTTAGTCTTCAAAATGGGTGAATCATGAATATCAGTTTATCCACTGAACATGCTTAAACTAATGTCAATATGGTTTAAAATGTTATTCACAATTTATGGAGGTTTCCTGACCTTAGTTCAATGCCATTATACTCTACACAGAACATAATAATACATAATAATAAATAATATTTCTTCCCCCATTTTCTTCCTAGCATTCCCTATCAAATATCAATATATAAATAATCAATAAACCCAAAATGAAAAAAAAAATGTTTCTATGTATTCTGAAGACAGAAAAATATTTATTAAGTGGAATCAGAAAATTCATTCAGTGGCATTTAATACAATATATTTCCACCCCCCTGGAAACCTCCACAAGCAGTTTTACAGAATAAAACCTTAGTGAAATGGTAATGGAAAAATAAATACTAAAAGAAATTGTGAAGGGTTAGTTCAAATGTTTTAGCACAAAACACAAATGCACACATTCCAACTGTCTGAGATCCAGTTATAAATGTCTGTACAATTCATAAAGGCTGATTTGACATACAGTATTTACAATATTGCAATAATGTTTCTCAATCTAGAAATGGAGGCCCCAGTGCCAATGATTGCTCTGTTTTACATTGCAACACTTTTGTTCAGATTTCATTCAGTTCTGTAGTGCTTAGATTAAATTTCAGTGCCACATTATCATGAGCCAATCTTAGCTCTTTCCTCCGGCTCCGGCTTCAGAGCTGCAAACTGCAGATTTCCTCAGTTCAATTTTCATAGACTGGCTCTCAGAGCGTGACGTCGTGGACAAGACCGCTTTCCCGGTTTTCATACCTTTTGACATGGGGATTCGTGTTGCCATGGAGCGAGATGACTGCACATCCGTTCCGTGCTGAAAAAAAGGCAAAGGGAAATATGAGATCACATTTAGAGAGTGTTTCATTTTTTATTAACCATGTGTTTGCCATAGTAAGTGCATTTTGTGTTTGCATTTATGCAGGCTAACTCTCTGTTTCTGAAAAGGAAAGTTTTTAACCTGTTTATAAAGGGGTTAAATTGTCATTTATTTATGCAAAAAAATCTAAAAGCAATATGAAATATAATAAAATTAAAATAAATATATAAATTAATATAAAATTAAATTAATAAGGTGGCCATTCACAAAAGTAAATATTTTAGCCTGAAATTTTATTAAGTCTTTACGTAAGTATTAAGTATTATTTTTTTCAATTATTCATTATTCATTTTTATTTTTTATACTAATAAATAAAACAAAATTAACTATATATATATATATATATATATATATATAAAGCCTTTAATTTATATTCTTTTTTAACTCATTCATTTTTTCCCCTAATATTAAAAACTGTTTAATATTTGCAAATGTAAAATGTAATATTTTATTATGCTGACAACTATTCCTTACAGTTGGTGCTTGATTTAGTAGGTTTTGGTATATAGGCAAGGATAGGAAGGTTATAGCCATGGTCTGGTCACACATTATTCGATTTTATAACAGGTTAAACGTGAGGGGACTGGTCAGTTTGTGCCACTGTTTAAAGGATTTGCTTGACAAGCTTTCTTGGGTGACAAGCACGTCAGTACATTCCAGTGTTAGTTAGCAATAATGGATAGGGAGATTGAATTTGATTTGATCGATACCTTGAAAGAGAGCTATCTAGGGAGCCGACACCCCCTGATATCATTTTGAAACATTTCAGAAGCAACTGAAATATAAAAGATTGAATATGATAATTTTGTTTTAGGGACAAAATCACAAAATATTAACTGTTAAATGACTGTTGTCATTTGATGGCATATATGCACACTCACTTTTCTACCACAACGTTCCGCATCTTCTAAAATCCAAACAGAGGGACAACGCAATGAATCTGGTACTCACCACAGATTGAGTAGACCTGGATGGGGCCGAGGTGATGGGGGTTATTGTGATGCTGCTGGTCATCTTGCCTTGGACCATGTTCCCAACATTAGCTGACGTCTGTCTGGGAGAGCGCAGAACTGTCCCTGTTGGCATCTCTCTGCTGTCTGAACTTATACCATTAGGCCAAACCGTAACTGAGCCACTTCTGTCATCCTGAGGTTTCTTGAACCCTGGTGACCCCAGGTGGATGTGGATCTTGTTGTCCTCTGTGGTTATAATATTGGAGTTGTATTTCCGGATGGGCGTTGGAACCGTCTGCTTTTCAGGGGTCAACTTGAACACGGCCCTGCCCATGGTCATCTCATGGGGTTCTGGGGAGATGGATGTCTGGGAGACTGGAGTTGCACTAACGGTTATGATGGACAGAGGAGAAACAGGATGCTCCGAGTAGAAGCCTTTACCCTTCTCTGGAGATTTTGCTCTGGAGATGGCCGTTATAGTGACTGGAGACTTTGTCCGTTCAGCTGGCCCTTCATTGGTTTTGGACTTTGGCAGCATAGAAGTAGGAACGATTGTTATGCGTGGTTTCTGGAGCCCAAGAGTTGGGATGATGGTGGTACTGGAGAAGAAGTCCTCAGCACGTGGACTGGTGATCTCCAACGTGGCAGTGCTGCTCTGATGGTCTGGAGTCACCTTAATATGAAGAGGCTGACCGGGTTTCTGAGACATGGTTAGTTCTGGTGATGTCCGTGATGTTATTCCATTGACCTCCTGGGTTGATGGAACTCCCTGAGTGATAGTAACTGCTTCTTTCGTCTTCATCCAAGGGTTCCAAGACTTCTTCGTCCCCAACTCTGCAGCCGCCGGCGGGTAACGGTCCAACACGGTCGGTTTCTTGAGACCTTTCTGCCTCAGATTACTCATGAGGTGATTTTCCTCTAGAACAGACTTCTGGATGAACACAGCTGGAGTCTCGTCTTCGATGTGTTCGTTCATGTCTGCGTCGGTCTGTACTGCAGTGGAAGCGAGAGGAACGTCCACAATCCTCCTTCCGTTCATGCTGGGTCTAAGGGCACGGCTGTAACGCTTTGTAGCTTCTAACTCTTTGGTTAGTTTGAGAACTTCTTGACTCATGTTTTTCTTTTCATCCTCCTCTTCGATGAACCGCTGCTGGAGAACCGTGTAGTCCACCTGAAGCTGAGATAGTTGATCCTCCTTGTTCATGAGCTCATGAATCTTCTCTTTTAGAGCTTGGACATCGGACTGAAGATCTCTTGTTTTGGCCTCCTCCATCTTGCAGCGTAGTCTCAGCTCAGCTTCTTGGCTTACCAACTCTCCTTTTTCTATGGCCTTGTTCTTGGTTATCTGCGTCTTCATTTCCTCCAGGAGCTGGGAAAGAGCGTTGGCTTTGTCTTGCTCGGTTCTGAACTTCTTCTCAAGCATGTCGTACTCGTCCTCTGTCTTCAACAAATCGCCCTCCACAACCTCAAGCTGTTTAAGTCGGTTCCTGAGTCTCTCAATCTCCATTGTGAGCTCTTTAACCTTGTTGTCCTCATCGGGATACCCAACTTTGTCTACATTATCTCTGTTTCTTGAAGATTCCCACTCAGCTTCCTCTTGCTTATCCATTTTAGTTTGCATCTGACATAACTTTATACTGAGATCCTTTCGTTTCTCTTCTTCACTTGCAAGTTTAGATTTCAGGTCATCTTTCTCCTTGGTAAGAGTGGACACTTTCATCTCCATTTCGGACTTCAGCTTAAGAAGCTTCTTACTTTCCTCAATCAGTTTTTCTGTGACCTCCATGACTTTGCATTGCTCAGCTTTAAACAGTTTGTTCATCTCCTCACTTTTCTGCTCTTCCTGTTTGATTTGTTCTGCCATGTTCTTCCTCTCGTCCATTAGGATCACCGTGAATGACTTTAGTTTGGTCAAGTCGTCCTTTAAACCCATCTCAGCCTTTTCCAGCCTCGACTCTGAGCACTCAAGTTCTTTGATATGGTTTTTAACTGATTCCAGCTCACACGCCAAGCTCTTTGTCAAGGTTCTTTCTTTCTCCAGGTTGTTGTGAAGCTGGGCACATTCGGATTTGCTCACATTGAAAGCTCCCTCCAGTTTCTCCAGGTCCACCATCCTCTTTTGCAGTTTTTCAACCTCTAGTTTCAGCTCACGGCTGTGATTTTCCTCATCCTGAAGCCTCCTCTTTAGCTCCTTGCACTGTGCTTCTGTTTTCGTGATCTCCTCATCCTTGCCCTCCATTTCCAGAACTCTCTTCCGAAGGTTCTCCAGCTCGGCCATGAGGCTTGAGTTCCCGCACTCCCCTCTGCTTATTTTGTCCCGCAGGTCCTGAAGGTCCTCCTCAGACTTCTGCAGCGTACGATTGGCCTCCTCCAGCTCCTCAATCCTGTGTGAAATGCTGGCCAGCTTCAGACGCAGCTGTCGACTTTCAGACTCCTGCTTGGCCAGCTTGGCGGTCATCTCCTCATGTTCCTGTGAAGATTTGGAGGTCTTATGTTCTAGGTCGAGCTCCAGCCTTTGGATCCTCTGACTGTCTTCTTTAGCTTTGCTGTTGATGAGCTCCAACTGCTGCTCTTTTTCATGTAGCTTCTTGCTGAGATCCTGGATCTTCTGTCTTTCCTGGTCAATCTGTTCAATGTGAAGCTGCCTTTCATCCACCAGCATCAGGGCAAATGATTTCAACTTAACCAGCTCCTCCCGAACTTTCTCAAGATGTTTGCTGTGATCCTTGTCCTTGCGAGCCTGGTATGCCTTCTCTTGCTCCAACAGTCTCTTGAGTCTGGTGAAATCAAAGAGAAAGAGATTCAAATGGATTGACTCATATTCAAAATAAAGGTCAAATTGTACAGTCCCTTTCATTAAAGTTAATATGAAACAACAAAGAGAGAGGAAAGAGAGAGTCAACCATGGGGTATTTTATTATGTGTGTGTGTGTGTGTGTGTGTGTGTGTGTATATATATATATATATATATATATACACACACACACACACACACAACTACATCTGGAAGTTTCATGTGCTCTTGATATTCAGGCTGTAATTTAAATCGCAAGCACATTTATACTAGACACCAAAAGATGATGTCATTCTATCACCATTCGCATGATTTATGATTTATAAGTCTCTCGCTGCACATGTCACAGTGGATCTGATGATTTCAGTAGATTTTCCCAGCTGTTGTCTTAAACCTTTGCCAGTATGAGCAAGTTATGGGCAATAATGAAATTATTATTATTTGCTGAGTAATAACATTTTCATTTTCCCTTTTTATTTATTCATTTATTTACTGTCTCAGATTTGCATTCTTGTTGCAATTCGGAGTGACAGGGCTTCATCTGACCCAAAAGTGCTACATTGTTCTCTTACAAAACAAAACTTTTCCCTTGCATTGTTGTCTGTTCCCATGGGAACTTGGTTGCATGTGAGAAAGGAAGTAATTGGGTCATTTTATAGTTTATATGAGATGGAAAGGGAACCCTTGAAATGATACAGAGGGTTTAGTGCATTGACCACGGCTTTAATTGACTGCTTCCTAAAACAATATCCTAACTTCAGTCTCGGGGAAGAGAATAAGAGAGGAAAGCTGAGAAAAGAGTGCATGAAAAGCTCTCTGATGGCTCCGCCTCCTTTGCCCAAACAAGGGCAGAACAGCCTATGTTAGAGGGATGATATCACCAGCAAGTGGGGCAATGCCGTTTAACACAACATTCACTTTTCACTGCGCTCATGACATGGTTGGAATGTAATGGCTAATGCAGGGAACCGTTCAGTGATGCTTTGAGCAGAGTAACTTCGAAAACATGTCAGGCATGGACCTACCTGGACTCCTTCCCAGCTAGATGGTGAGTTTGAAAAGAGTTTGAAATGAATGCAAATAGGCTGACAGTATTCATTCATGGATTTCTTTGGATATATTATAGTGTCTAACTGCTGTTAAAGCGCATGGTGAGGAAATTAGATCATGGAATAATGAAGGAAATCTGCTGCAAACTCAGTGTCTGGCACTTATTTCGCAAAGGACATGGTCCTTTCGACAGAGAGACTCCCACAGAGCTAGATCAGTGTAAACATTCACCAGCATCATAGACTTTTCTTCAAGTGCCCTTGTTGGCACAGATTCCTCTGTTGTGATGTGCTTGTAGACTTTTTGCCAGGTGGGAACTTATTACTGTTGATGTGCCAAGCTGCCCGTGAGCTGTTTCGATTCTGTGATCATGCAAGCATGAAATGTTCAGTAACAACTGTCGGAGAAAATCACTAAAGCATTCAGACACTGTTCCTTTTCTCATAACGGTCATGCTTGCTTCTGTTCTCTTACTTTCCAATTGTACAGCTTTTTTTGCTGAGTTTTTCATTCACTTTCAAGAAGGCAATATGATGGGTGTGTGTGTGTGTGTGTGTGTGTGTGTGTGTGTATATATATATATATATATATACACACACACACACACACACATAAACACACACCCATCATATTGCCTTCTTGAAAGTGAATGAAAAACTCAGCAAAAAAAGCTGTACAATTGGAAAGTAAGAGAACAGAAGCAAGCATGACCGTTATGAGAAAAGGAACAGTGTCTGAATGCTTTAGTGATTTTCTCCGACAGTTGTTACTGAACATTTCATGCTTGCATGATCACAGAATCGAAACAGCTCACGGGCAGCTTGGCACATCAACAGTAATAAGTTCCCACCTGGCAAAAAGTCTACAAGCACATCACAACAGAGGAATCTGTGCCAACAAGGGCACTTGAAGAAAAGTCTATGATGCTGGTGAATGTTTACACTGATCTAGCTCTGTGGGAGTCTCTCTGTCGAAAGGACCATGTCCTTTGCGAAATAAGTGCCAGACACTGAGTTTGCAGCAGATTTCCTTCATTATTCCATGATCTAATTTCCTCACCATGCGCTTTAACAGCAGTTAGACACTATAATATATCCAAAGAAATCCATGAATGAATACTGTCAGCCTATTTGCATTCATTTCAAACTCTTTTCAAACTCACCATCTAGCTGGGAAGGAGTCCAGGTAGGTCCATGCCTGACATGTTTTCGAAGTTACTCTGCTCAAAGCATCACTGAACGGTTCCCTGCATTAGCCATTACATTCCAACCATGTCATGAGCGCAGTGAAAAGTGAATGTTGTGTTAAACGGCATTGCCCCACTTGCTGGTGATATCATCCCTCTAACATAGGCTGTTCTGCCCTTGTTTGGGCAAAGGAGGCGGAGCCATCAGAGAGCTTTTCATGCACTCTTTTCTCAGCTTTCCTCTCTTATTCTCTTCCCCGAGACTGAAGTTAGGATATTGTTTTAGGAAGCAGTCAATTAAAGCCGTGGTCAATGCACTAAACCCTCTGTATCATTTCAAGGGTTCCCTTTCCATCTCATATAAACTATAAAATGACCCAATTACTTCCTTTCTCACATGCAACCAAGTTCCCATGGGAACAGACAACAATGCAAGGGAAAAGTTTTGTTTTGTAAGAGAACAATGTAGCACTTTTGGGTCAGATGAAGCCCTGTCACTCCGAATTGCAACAAGAATGCAAATCTGAGACAGTAAATAAATGAATAAATAAAAAGGGAAAATGAAAATGTTATTACTCAGCAAATAATAATAATTTCATTATTGCCCATAACTTGCTCATACTGGCAAAGGTTTAAGACAACAGCTGGGAAAATCTACTGAAATCATCAGATCCACTGTGACATGTGCAGCGAGAGACTTATAAATCATAAATCATGCGAATGGTGATAGAATGACATCATCTTTTGGTGTCTAGTATAAATGTGCTTGCGATTTAAATTACAGCCTGAATATCAAGAGCACATGAAACTTCCAGATGTAGTTTTAATTGGTGATGGTTGCTAACATACCTACAGTGAGAACGAAACTTCGATGTGCAACTCCAGACACAAGTGATGTGCTATTGCTTCGAGCGATCAGACATGAACTTTTCCTGGAGGATGATAAAACGGGTGAGAAAAATCCCCTAAATGTGTACATTGGATCCCAACTTTTTAAAACACCTTAGCAACCACCTAGCAACAATCTAGAAAACCCTAGCAAACACAAAACACACCCTTTTCTCTGCCTTTTTTTTTGTAAGATTTTTTTAAATGCTGGATTTTATATTGCTGTAAACATGAAGCGGCATTTGCAATGCATTTTACTTCTATAATGTGACATTTCCGAGTTAAACTAAATATTAACAAAGGAAAAATGTACAGTAGGCACTTGATTGTATCCATCAGGAATTATATATAACTCC
>NW_015634565.1:607185-621846 GCF_001515625.1 Sinocyclocheilus rhinocerous
ATATATATATCATAATATATATAATAATGTTTTTGAAAGAAGTCTCTTATGCTCATCAAGGCTGCATTTATTTGATCAAAAACACAGAAAAAAACAGTAATATTGTGAAATATTATTGCAATTTAAAATAAGGTTTTTCTATTTTAATATACTTTAAAATATAATTGATTTTTGTGATTCAAAGCTACATTTTCAGCATCATTACTCCAGTCTTCAGTGTCTCATGATCCTTCAGAAATCATTCTAATATGCTGATTTATTATCAATGTTAGAAATGCTTAATATTTTTTTGGAACCTGTGATACTTTGTTTCAGGATTCTTTGAGGAGTAAAAAGTTAAAAAGAATAGCATTTATTCAAAACAGACAATTTTTTGAAACAATATACACTACCGTTCAAAGGTTTGGGCTCAGTGCATTGTTTTTTCTTTCTTTCTTTTTTTGAAAAAAACTAATATTTTTATTCATCAGGGATGTGTTAAATTGATAAAAAGTGATAATATAAAGACTTATATTGAGAGAAAAAAATTTATATTTTGAATAAATGCAGTTCTTTCTAACTTTTTATTCATCGAAGAATAAAATATCAAAGGTTCATTCAATTTACAATGAAGGAATATGTATATGTATTTTTGATTCCATGTTGACTTCATGAAACACAACACACTTGATGGTAAAATCATTAGTATCTGTCTTTCACTGACCTATATGTCAATCAAAGAACAAAACTAGTTGTCCTCATCAGATTACAGTCTTTCTTGAATGTGGGACTTCAAGAGGAAAAACAGCAAGTGTAAATGTCATGTGAAAGAGAGAGGGGTAATTTGAGGAGGAATGGCATTGAGGATGCTTCTAGAAGCTCAACACACAGCAGTTTTATATTCCTGGCGGGATTCCCCACCATCGCCCCGCGTTCGGTCCCAGGTGGCGCGGCGCTGGCGTGACCTCACCTGCTATGAATCTCTGAAATGAGAGAATTATGGAGGAATGTGCAAACACACACAGGCTGGAGATGAGCGTGATAAGTGGAAGGAAGGAGTGCGACTGAACGGTGCCACTGCAACAAACTACACATAGTGTTTTTATAGATTTGCCGTGACAGTGCATCACACAAATGAGCTCCATTTTAAAAGTGCAGTACAAGAAAAATGAAAAATAAAAGAACAATCGATCTATAATATATTTATACTATATTTACAGTCTTTCAAAATGCATGTGTAGAGCACCAAAGAGTCCATCACACATTTTCATTTGGAGACAAAAGAGCATATTTCAGGTTAATTCAATTCAAAACTTTTTTATTAAGAAGTTTTGAGCTAAAAAGTCAAGTTGAGGGTGGTAAATGGGAAGTCAGGGGACCGTGACTGTGGTGGACCACTATAGGGGTCTTATCAGAATATGAATGATCTCATTGTCTCTGTCAGGAATTGTTTGGATTTTGCAGTTATGAGTCACCTGATTTTCCAAAGATAAATATATTGTTCAATAAATAATTTGAAAGTAGCATATGAGAGGTTTTCATAATATTAAATCAGAAAAACATACACTACCATTCAAAAGCTTGGGGTCTGTTGATTTTTATTTTTTTTAATAAATACTTTTATTCAGCAAGGATGCATTAAACTGATCTAAATTGATCACATTATAATGTTTCAAAAGATTTATATTAAGAAACTGTTTTTAACATTGATAATAAGCAGAAATGTTTCTTGAGCAGCAGATCAGCATATTAGAATGATTTCTGAAGGATCATGTGACACTGAAGACTGGAGTAATGATGCTGAAAATTCAGCTTTGACTATTTTAAAGGGGTCATATGATGCGATTTCAAGTTTTCCTTTCTCTTTGGAGTGTTACAAGCTGATTGTGCATAGATAAGATCCCTGAAGTTGCAAAGACTAAAGTCATCATATGACCCCTTTAAAATATATTCAAATATAAAACAGTTATTCTGATCCCTTCAATATGACGGCACGCTGAGCTTCCAGAAAAGCTATGATCCCCAGAGCTCTCCATGTTGTTCATTTGAGTCTATTCATGTCCATATATAGCTCAGATGATGCTGGTCTAATGACTGGAGCTCTACGGGGCCTCAATCTGCCTGTTTCACATTCTCAGAAGAACCCCACGCTAACAACAGGCCTCTCTGATGCTGTCGCCCCATCCACCGCTATTAGGACAGCCTGTGTTCACCACTACGATCACCACGTGAGTGTAGTCACTTGAAAATGAAGCAACGGTGAGAAGTGTTTGCTATACATACAGCTGTCAACATATACTACACTAAAAAAAAAAAAAAATTGGCCTAAAACCAATATTCTACACCAATTTTCACTTAGAAATTGCTTGTAAATTTCACAATTACAAAGAAACTGCAAGTGACACATAGAATTAAATGAAATTTTGAAGTAGAAAATATGAAATAGTATTTTCTTGTAAAACACACAACCTTTGAAAAATATTTTTTTCACAGTGTAGAAAATCACCTTTTCAAAACTTAAGTGATTTGTTGAGTCAATTTGTTTAAAAAAAACACGATACAATTAAAAATGAAAATCTCAATTATAGTTTTTAATCTGGTTACTGTGTAATTTAACCATTTCAGGGAAGAATTATTATATTTCATTAAAACTAAATATCGATCTTGTTACTTTAAATAAAATAAACATTAACTGATATAGAATAACATTTCTCATTTCTCATGTATTAAAATTTTTTTATAAAACTGAAATAAAAACAATATAGACATTTAAAAAAAAAACTAAACAAAATTACTAAAAATGTCAAATAAAAATAAAAAACTCAAAATACTAATAAAAACTACAACAGTATCTCAATGATACTAAATGAACTGTTTCAGATAAAATAAAAGAAACTTTGTAATGTCACGCTTCATTAGAAAATTATCCTTGCATTTTTTTCCACTTCACGAGCACATTTTACTGAAAACCATGCACACTGTTGACTGAAATGTCTGATTTACTCCTGTGGGATCTCCTCACCTCTCTCTCTCCTGCTCCAGCAGGTTGGTGAAATCATCGCTTTTGTTCATGAAGTCGACGTGTTTGCGCTTTTCATTGTCCAGGTCGGTGACGGTGCGTCGGTGGCATTTCTCGGCTAAGAGCAGCTGCTCTAACATCCGTCTGTACGTCTCACGCTGCTTCTCCTCCAAACGGTCCAGCTTTAGAGACAGAATGATTATCGCCATCATCAACTGCTTGCACTGGCACAACAGTATGTAAAGATTACTAAGGCAGTGTTCCTCACCTCTATCATAGGGATCTCATAGACGTCGTCTCGAATCAAGTCTCCGCTGGTCATCAGACTGTCTCTCTGCAGAGCCTGAAGAGGTTTGACTGGAAGCGCAGATCCGTAATGAGCCTCCAGAACTTCAGGTCGTGCTCTGCCAGACTGCAGCATGTGGATAATGTCTTCACGGGCCTAAAGCATACGGTGTTTATCATATTCAAATACCATGGTATTTCCATGATACATGGCATGCCATAGTATCCTATGTTTTAAGAATATATACTACAATGAAAAATGTTTGATGTTGAAACAATTTTCTACACCAAACAATTGCAAAGAACATTGTAACACATTGAATTAAACTAAATTATAGATATTTTCTTGTAAAACATTCACCAACTATCTTGTCAATCAGTAATAATGTTTTACTGACAACTTTCGAAAAACATAAATACATTTTTACAGTGTAAACTACTTTTTACAAACTTCCCTAAGCATTTGTTGTTTGCTGAATCAATTGTCAATCTGTTTAAAAACATGACAGAAATGAACTGGTTTTAATAAAAAATGACAAAAATTAAAATACTTCAGAGGAATTTTTCAAGGTTTTGTATCATGTGTCAATACATCCTCCTTGAGCACCAGCAGGGGGAGCTGTATGCTTCCATAAAACCTAAACATTAACAACCGTATGACATTGGCATGTAAAGACCATCACGCTATCATACTTCTTTTACAATTTTCTCACTATATCATATGTATACTGTGTACAGTATGCACATTTCTGTATGCACAGAATATCCAAATCACCTACACTACTGTTCAAATGTTCGGGGTTGGTAAAATTATTTCATTTTTTTTTTTAAGTCTCTTCTGGTCACCAAGTCTGCAATTTTGATCAAAAATAAAGTAAAAACAGTATTATTGTGAAATATTATTACAATTTAAAAGAACTTATTTTATATATTCAAATAGAATATATATTACTCCAGTCTTCAGTGTCACATGATCCTTCAGAATTTATTCTAATATGCTGATTTGCTGCTCAATAAACATTTCATCAATATATTCATCAATTATCATCAATGCTGAAAACAGTTGTGCTGCTTCATATATTTGTGTTAACAGTTTTTTGCGTATCAGCGTAAGTGTATAAAGCATCATAATCCTTCTGTCATCTTATTCAACTCCTTTTTGAATGACAGTGATGCTTTTCAAATATTATTGGAGTACGTTTGACAAGAAAATACTATTTCAGTCTTTCTACTTCAAAATTTCACGTTTAATTCAATGTGCTACTTGCCATTTCTATGTATTTATTTGTGAAATTTAGTAGCAATTTCCGAGAGAAAAGTGTTTTAAAGAAATCACATTTTTCTTGTCACCATGCAGTGAAACCTCACCTGAACTTCTCCCTCCATGACTCCCAGCAGATGGATGAGATCTTCTTTGGAGAGGTCCATCAGTCCGGCTCTCCTCTGCTGCATCTCGCGAGGCCTCTGAGGCTTCTGCAAAGTCCCAGAAACAGCCTTCTCCTCACTGCTCTCTTTTTCCTCCCGAGCTTTGCTTTTCTTCTTCATCAGCTCTTGTTTGCTTCTCTGTTTCTCAGTGCTGTGGATTTTAGCGAGCGGCTTCAGTGGTCTGTTCTCTGGCCCCTCCATATCGCTGCTCCTGGACCTCATCTTCACCTGCAGGTGCAAACAAAGATGAACATCATCCACAGATACACCAGAGACAATCTCCTGAACATATCACACAGTTAGAACAATAAAACATCTAATAGCTTTCAGCACACTGCACACAAGTGTTCTTCCTCTGTATTTTTGTCTTATTTTCTAGTACAAATTTCTAAAACAAGATACATTTATTTGAGAAGTAAAATAACCAATTGGGTAAGAAAAATAGGTTTACCTTTGAATTAATTCCCCATTGGCACACTTAAGATATAGATGTGTTTGTTTCTTCATCAGAACATAGTTGGAGAAATGGATGCTCTGCAGTGAATGGGTGCCGTCAGAATGAGAGTCCAAACAGCTGATAAAAACATCACAATAATCCACAAGTAATCCACACCACTCCAGTCCATCAGTTAACATTTTGTGAAGCCAAAAGCTGTGTGTTTGTAAGAAACAAATCCATCGTTAAGACATTTTAACTTTAAACCATTGCTTCTGGACAAAATACGAGTCCATAATCCAAAAATTCAGTGAAAAAGTCCATCTCCTGTTCTCTCTCACATCAAAATCCACCCACATATTTGTTTAGAATTGTTTTCGCATGTAAACGGTGCTTGATCTGTTTTCTTCTCCTGACAACTTTTTCACTGGAGGAAGTGTTATTATGGATTATGGACTATATTTTAGCTGGAATCAATGGTTCAGTGATGGATTTGTTTCTTCTTCTCAAACTTTTGGCTTTTGGCTTCACAAAACGTTAATTTATGGACCGGAGTGGTGTGGATTACTTGTGGATTATTGTGATGTTTTTATCAGCTGTTTGGACTCTCATTCTGACGGCACCCATTCACTGCAGAGCATCCATTGGTGAGCAAGTGATGCAATGCTACATTTCTCCAAATCTGTTCAGATGAAGAAACAAACTCATCTAGAATGGACTGAGGGTGAGTAAATATTCAGCAAATTTTCATTTTGGGGTGAACTAGTCCTTTAAGTCATTTTGCATCTCAACTTAATGTATCTTGATTTAAGAATTTATAGATATTTGTACTGGAAAAAATAAAAAATGCTGAGGAACAATATAATTTTTTTTGCTGTGCATCTGATTCTTCAGTTATTTGCAACTGTACAGTATATAATGGATTTACATGGTCAAGGTACTTGCAATGATATGTCCAAAAAAATCATGCAATTGCCAGGTTTTATAGTAATTTAACACCTTTTTTACAGTGTATGTTTCAAGTGAAGTAAAAATCAATCACTAGTGGACCCAAGACTCTCATATCAAATGTCTGCAGTCTTAAGCTCTGAGCCAACTCTTGATATTTTAATATGTAGTTTGCCCTTGTAGCTAATCTGCAACAGCTTCATTTCTCATGTTCCCATGTGCAGATTTAAGAGGGGGATTTCCCTGAGAGTGAGAGCGAGAGAGAGAGAGAGAGAGAGAGAGAGAGGGATGTAATGAGCGCTGAGCTCAACGATGACATCAGGATTTTTGATAAAGTGCGTACGCGCTGCCTCCCGTATGATCTCACACCCAGCCTATCTGGCCTGATCCAGCACTGCCCTCAGAGTATCTCAGAGAGATCTCCGCTCCAGTCCCACACATCACTCACCATCCACGCTCCCATCAGAACTGAGTCTGGGTGAAACTGCAGAAGATCAGAGCGCTTAATGAAACTTATTATTAAAACAAGATGTTCAGTTCACTATGCTGAATTTGATCATAAAGCCCCCACATTTGAGCAACAGTATGAGAACTAGTATAATCGGAATGAAGCTTTTTCAAACTACATTAATTCATGCAGCTCTTTTTACCCAAAGATACTTATTCGAACGTATGATTCTGGTGCTATATAACACTATATGTGAAATATTATTATATATTATAAGCATTTTGTAGACAGACAAATATATATATATTTTTTTTTTTATATTTTCTATCTAATTTATTTATTTATTAATTTATACACACACACATATACAGTATATATAAATAATTTAATATATAAAACTTTACATACATATATAACATTTTATATACATATTTATTTTATATACATATTTTTATATATAATTAATATATATTAATATATAGTATTCATATACATTTTTATAATAACACATTTAGTTTCCGATATTTGATACTGTCATGATATTATATTTTACAAATAAACATAATATTTCTGATTTATTACTGTTAACAGCTATACATATTAAACAAAAAGAAACATTTTGCTTATTATAAATTACAACTTTATCATACATAATTTGTATGTATATTTTATATTTTATACTGTTTTTTATTTATAATTTATAATATGTATACTATATTTAATTGTTTTACATATTTCTAATATATAAATTATATCATATCTAATATGTACAGCTTTTAACAGTATTAAGTAAGAAATTAAATTCCATACTATGACATTTCTTGTAATTTTTTATTATATAATTTATAAATATAAAGTGTACTATAGATTTGACAGACAGACATAGACAGACAGACAGACAGACAGATAGATAGACAGACACAGACAGACAGATAGACAGACAGACAGACAGACAGACACAGATAGACAGATAGACAGACAGACAGACAGACAGATAGATAGATAGATAGATAGATAGATAGATTTCAATATACTGATCTGGATAATCTAAAAGAATAAGTATAATATAAACACTAATAATCAATATCTTAATCTCAGGCGTTTGGACAAAGTTTGGAGTGACTCTGATGAAACCAGCAAGTAACCAAAGACGGGAAAACCCTGGCAGACGAATTGTTGCAGAAAGTATGTGTTATTAATAGAAGCGTGTTGCACAGTTGTGGCCATGGGAGTGTTTTCATTTCGATGGTGACTTTAACTTGTTGTGCTTCTGTTATGACATTCAATCGCTGTCCAAAATAGCAATGACAACACTTGAATACACACAAATGTTCATTATGTCCTCTATGATGAAATCCAAAAATATACAGAAGCTGTTGACAGACTGATGCCGTCCCAAACAGTCATTTAGATGAGAGTTCGATCTATTGGAGTTTTTCACAAACCTCAATTCTCTAACTCGAGACGGGAGTATTTTTAACTTTGATTATGCCCGAGAGATTCGGGGTGACCTTATCTCTGTTATTACTGGAGATATAAATGAGAATTTGTCTTATATTTACACTGAGAATATGCACCTCGCTCCTGAAGAGCTCCCCGGGCGCTTCACGCAGCTGCTCCTTGCTGAAATTGAGCAGTATTTATAGCGAGAGACACATTTGTACACAGGAGACACCAGAAACACTCACACTTCATCCGCCAATCCGATCGAGGATGTTGAACTTCACAGCTATCAATTTTGTTACACACGTGTCTCCTGGGAAATTTAAACGGCTGAATGCCGTGAATGAACGCTGGTTACTTGCAGCTCCTGTAATAATTAATTCCTCAGATTCTCGGGGTATTTGATGGGCAAGCATCAGTGGCACTTCGTTTATATTTAGTAATGGATACTGCTGGAGCTTGATGCACATGGATACACACTCAAATACCGGCACATTCTTGGTTGGCATAACAGTACGGCTAATCTGGGATCACAAAAACTGGCTCATACCAACCATGCATATTATAGGGTGCATGCATATTTCAAAAAATTAAATGTTAAATTAAAAACTATTTATCTATAATAAATCATCTCTAACAAAAATAAATTATTGTTATTTATACACTTATACTGAATAATTTTTAATTATAGGATTTTGTCATTTTTTTATAAATATATTTATTTAGTTTTTATTTCAGTTAGTAATTTTAATATTTTAATTGAAACTTATTTCAGTTACATGCCAAGGTAATACTTCTCATTTTTGTGTAGTGTATGTTTTTCAGCTAATATTTATATTTCATTTTTTCAAGCTATTTATTAATTTATTGATTCAATATTTATAAAAAAATATAAAATAAATATTAAAAAAATGTTTTTTTCATAATTTTACAATTTTAACTTGCACTTATTTCTGTTAGAAGCCAAGGCAAAAAAATCAATTTTTCGTTTATTTTAAGGTTTAATCTAATATTTAATTTTATTCCAGCTTTATTAAAATTAACAAAAATATTTTAACACTGACATGCACTAGTGGAACTGTCACTAACATATACAAGAATGCTTTTGTCATTTTTATTATTATTTTTTTTTAATACTTATAAATTGTGTTTATTTTTTATTTCAGTAACTTATTTCAGTAAAATGCCAAGGTAATTTCTAATTTTGGTTCAAGTTTTCATCTGATATTTCATTTTATTTCTTTTTTATTTCAAATAACAAAAATGTTTGTTTGTTTATGAATGTATGTACAGTATGCATTTATTTATTCATTCATTTATTTATATTTATATCTTTTTTTAACCATAACAACACTGGCATGCACTATAAAACCATGCACCACTGAAATAAACAGAAATGCAAACAGACTTTCTCAAGGTATTACAGACCTCCTTGGTTTCAACCCACTACTAACGTCAACCTCAACCAGATAACCAGTGTTAAACGACATAATGGCAGGTGCTAACAGTTGTGTAAATATTTCCTCCCCCATCCTCCACCACACAGAGAGACAGTGCTGAACCCACACAGACATCTCCAGTTCTGGAGGAAAACGTCAGAGTTAGTCTCAGCCGTGTGAAGGCTGGAGCACTGTGACTAAATAAGGGCAAAGAAACTCTCACATTGACGGTTCGTCTGGCACAAACTGACGCGCTGCGTTTGTGTTGATCATATGATTGCCAAAATTAAGCTCATCATACGCTCATTATTTTAACACATCAGACAAACACAACTATCTGTACCTGCCCTCTCTGAGAGAGAGACAAATAGGTAATTCTTAGGATTTACCATGCTTTATTTTCAGAAAATGTCCGAAAGAATCCCTGGAAAGTTATTAACACACATGAAATTAAAATAAATGTCTTAAATATTTCATTTGTTTCTCAATGAGAGTAATAACTGAATGCACGCGACTTGCTGAAGTGCCCTTTTTCTCAAATGTTTCTTCTGAGGGAGAGAAAACTGGAGATGTGTACTAGAGATCAGTACACTCTAAAAAATGCTGGGTTAAATGCAACCCAGCGCTGGGTAAAATAGGGACAAACCCAGCTATTGGGTTGTTTTGACCCAGCGGTTGCGTTGTTTTGAACCCAACCGCTGGGTCAAAACATCCCAATAGCTGGGTTTGTCCCTTTTTAACCCAGCGCTGGGTTATATTTAACCCAGCATTTTTTAGAGTGTAGCAGCTCAGATCACTTTGAGACATTGCTGTCCACATTAATGCATTTCATTTTATGCAATTAAATTTTAATGAGTTGTTTGGGCTTGTTTTGCAGTTGAAATGTCTGCAAATCCTTAAAACAAGATACAAATAATGCATCTTGAATATGCCAGATTTGTATACATTAAACAAGTGGGAAAATCTGCCAAGTGCAGTAAGACAAAATACACTCTCTGAAGTCTTAATATTGTGCAATGCAATTACATTTTGAGGATTTTTAAATATTTTAACTGGAAAGTTAAATTAAAATGCTTGTTAAAAGTAGGATTTATGCTTGCTGTATTCCATTTGTCAAATTTCTGTATTTTTATTGCTCCCAAGGCATTCATTTTATAGCTCTACACTGCTACATTAATTTTAATGAATTGTCTTGAGTGAGTAGTTTTCCATTCTTAAAACAAGACTTAATTTTAAGGAATGCATCTTAAATATGCCAGATTTTTTTTACACTTAAAACAAGTGCAGTAAGACAAAATACTGAAAGCAACTCTTAATACTGAATGCAACGTAATTATGTTAAAGATTTTTGGATATTCTAATTAGAAAATTAGACTGAAATTCTAAGTAAGATTGTTTACATTTCTGTCCATTTTTATTGCTCAACGCATTTTCGGCATTTTTAGACAAACATCTGAGGCAAAGTTGATGCTGAAATGAGCGTAACAGAATGCAATTTCGCCAACATCAAAGTATCCTCCTCTGTAACATGTTTACCGTGCATCTTCCCTATACAACTCCAGTCGTGTTCTCATCAGAAGTACAATACCTACAACACTCATGCACCAGATGAAACACTTCCTGTGACGGCACAAGCTCTGACCATCTGCCATTTCCTCCTGTACCTTCCTGTAGTATGATCCGCTAAAAATACCCATATCACAAGTGCACACCAGCTATTTGTGCCTGAATGCACAAAGTCAAAGTCAACATCAAATGTAAGTAAGATTGTTTACATTTCTGTCCATTTTTATAACACATTTTAGGACAAACATCTGAGGCAAAGTTGATGCTGAAATGAGCATAACAGAATGCAATTTCGCCAACATCAAAGTATCCTCCTCTGTAACATGTTTACCGTGCATCTTCCCTATACAACTCCAGTCGTGTTCTCATCAGAAGTACAATACCTACAACACTCATGCACCAGATGAAACACTTCCTGTGACGGCACAAGCTCTGACCATCTGCCATTTCCTCCTGTACCTTCCTGTAGTATGAGCCGCTAAAAATACCCATATCACAAGTGCACACCAGCTATTTGTGCCTGAATGCACTTAAAGTCAGTCAACATCAAATGAACTATATTCACTATCTTAACACACATTACTGATCTGATTGAATTATCCATTAATTCACGTTATTCAAATGGATATTGTATCTGATAAAAATGTAAATGCGCACCTTGGATGCAATGCATTTTAAGCTATGTTTATGTGGTCCAGTGATATGAGGGGAAAAAGAAAACAAAAACACAAACACATCTGACTGATTGTTCATTCAGAGCGCACACAGTCATTCAACAAGCATGTGGGCGATGAGCCGTCCAGCGCTGGCATGATGAGGACCACAGCCTTAATCTAATAAATGTGACCTGATGTCACCCTACATGGGATGGAGAGTGAGAGAGAGAGAGAGAGGGCAGGGAGAGGTTGAAGAGTGCATACAAAAATAGGATTCATAAATTACAGCCTAGGTTAAAATGGCACATGATGAAAGCGTGGAGTTGCGTTTTAGGTGAGAGTTCAAGAGGACTCTCATACTGTACTTCATGACGGTCACGCAGTACTACTGTACTGAAATTTGCCTCTTTCCTCATCTCTCTCTGTCTCTCTAATTTACATTAGACAGCCAACTGTCCTGAATACCATGTAAGAAGTAAAATAATGTCAGTCATTATAGCAAAATAAACACAGATAGAATGAACAAGACCTCTGTCTTTACACAATTATGTATACTGTAACAGAATGTAGCAGCTTCTGTGGAAGATGCAGGCTGTAATAAAGCAATATGCCCCAAAAAGCCATGGTTTACAGTGAATTTATAACAGCTAAGGGGCGTTGTTAGACACGACGTGGACTTATTCCATATATGTTGCAAGGTTTCACAAAATAAAACAAAGCAAATAAAATGTAATGATATTAATAAAAACATTCTCCTGCCAAACAATGTAGTTCCTCAGAGACGATTGTGGTTGCAGCAAAGTGGGAACTCTGTATGTTAGTTTAAAACAGCTTCGAACACGGCTCAACCAATCAGAATCAAGGACTATCCGTTTTATAATTATATTCAGGGGACAACAGTTTTACAATTGGCTGTCAAAACCATATTTGTTGACCACTAATCTATATGCTGGGGGGAATGTATCACCCTATAGAGTGCCAACAATGTCTTAAAGGGGGTTATGAGAGGCCTGAGGTGGGAAAAAAGTAGAAAATAATAAATAGAATGATAGGACAAATGATTGGACAAACAAATGGATGGATGGATGGATTTAACGATAAAACGACGGATGGATGATGGATGGATTTAACGATAAAACGACGGATGGATGATGGATGGATTTAACGATAAAACGACAGATGGACGGATGGATGGATGGATAGATGGATAGAACGATAAATGAATAAAATGATAGAATGCTAAATGGGTGAAAGGATGGATGGATGATGGATGAATGTAGATGGAATGATAGAATGATAGATAGAAAAACAGATATGATGGACGGATGGAAGGAATGTTAAAACAGTGGATGGATGGATGGATGGAAGGAAGGATGGAAGGATGGACTGATGGATAGAAGGAAAGAACAACAGATGGATGGATGGATGGATGGAATGATAAATGGATAAAATGATAGAATGCTAAATGGGTGGGTGAATGGATGGATGGATGATGGATGAATGTAGATGGAATGATAGAATAATAGATAGAACAACAGATATGATGGACGGATGGAAGGAACGTTAAAACAGTGGATGGATGGACTGATGGATAGAAGGAAAGAACAACAGATGGATGGATGGATAGAATGATAAATGGATAAAATTATAGAATGATAAATGGGTGAATGGATGGATGGATGATGGATGAATGTAGATGGAATGATAGAATAATAGATAGAACAACAGATATGATGGACGGAAGGATGGATGGAAGGAACGTTAAAACAATGGATGGATGGATGGATGGAGTGACAGAATGGTAGAACAAAAGATGGATTGAGGGATGGATGGACCTATAAAGCAATGGATGGATGAAACAATAGAACAGGTAGATAGAATCATGAACTTTGAAAAATTTAATTATTTGTATATTTTGCAGTCCACTAAAAAAAAACAAAAAAAACAGTTTAGACAGTTAGCAAACTGTGCCGTTTAGTGAAAATATCTTGAACTCTCCACAAGGGACTTAGAGTTAGAGGTCTCAGGATAGGGATTTGGAAATAAACACTAACCCAAATTTGTGCAATAGCCCAAGTCAAGTCAACATCATCATAATAAAAACAAAAATCCTGAAATTTTCAGAAACAGACGGCACTGAGAATGACCCACGGTCAGCAAAGACTGCGGCAGTCATGCAATATGACGTGCCTTTTCTCAGGAATAGCTCTGCTACCTGGAACATTCCTTCCATTGCACAAACGGCTCCTTCAAAATCACCTCCTTCAGAAAGACATCTGCTGATCCAGAATGAGAAACACTCGACGTGTAATGACTTCAGTGTTAGCTTTATACACGCTTTGGGAGTCGTTTATATCACAGCGATCTCCTTTGTCCTGCACGGCTGTGATTGATGAGCAAACGTTACTGATAAGCATGTTTTCATATGGCCGTATGGTTCTGCTCCGTATGGTTCAACAGTGGACGAATGACCAGATGCCTTTCTGATGGGAGGAAGATGATGTCATTTCCCTCATACAGTAAAATAAGTTAAGATCATTAAACTCTCGTATCACACTAATAATATTTATAATGATACTTTACTCACCCTCAGGCCATCCAAGATGTAGATGAGTTTATTTTTTCATAGGAACAGATTAGGAGAAATTCAGCATTCCATCACTTGCTCAGCAATGGATGCTCTGCAGTGAATGGGTGCCGTCAGAATGAGAGTCCAAACAGCTGATAAAAACATCACAAACTTCTGGCCAAAATACCAATCCATAATCCTTTCCTTTGAATTTAAAAACATCTCACTGATGGATTTACTTCTTCCAAACATGCAGATTTTCACTTCACAAGACATTAACCGATGGACTGGAGTGGTGTGGATTACTTGTGGATTATTGTGATGTTTTTATCAGCTGTTTGGACTCTCATTCTGACGGCACCCATTCACTGCAGAGCATCCATTGGTGAGCAAGTGATGCAATGCTACATTTCTCCAAATCTGTTCCCATGAAGAAACAAACTCATCT
>NW_015634565.1:622569-624787 GCF_001515625.1 Sinocyclocheilus rhinocerous
TCTGCTACCTGGAACATTCCTTCCAATGCACAAATGGCTCCTTCAAAATCACCTCCTTCAGAAAGACATCTGCTGACCCAGAATGAGAAACACTCGATGTGTAATGACTTCAGCGTTAGCTTCATACACGCTTTGGGAGTCATTTATATCACAGTGATCTCCTTTGTCCTGCACGGCTGTGATTGATGAGCAAATGTTACTGATAAGCATGTTTTCATATAGCCGTATGGATCTGCTCCGATCGCCGGTCACAGTGGACGAATGACCAGACGAACAGATGCATTTCTGATGGGAGGAAGATGATGTCATTTCCCTCATACAGTAAAATAAGTTAAGATCATTAAACTCTCGTATCACACTAATAATATTTATAATGATACTTTACTCACCCTCAGGCCATCCAAGATGTAGATGAGTTTATTTTTTCATAGGAACAGATTAGGAGAAATTCAGCATTCCATCACTTGCTCAGCAATGGATGCTCTGCAGTGAATGGGTGCCGTCAGAATGAGAGTCCAAACAGCTGATAAAAACATCACAAACTTCTGGCCAAAATACCAATCCATAATCCTTTCCTTTGAATTTAAAAACATCTCACTGATGGATTTACTTCTTCCAAACATGCAGATTTTCACTTCACAAGACATTAACCGATGGACTGGAGTGGTGTGGATTACTTGTGGATTATTGTGATGTTTTTATCAGCTGTTTGGACTCTCATTCTGACGGCACCCATTCACTGCAGAGCATCCATTGGTGAGCAAGTGATGCAATGCTACATTTCTCTAAATCTGTTCCCATGAAGAAACAAACTCATCTATATCTTGCATGGCCTGCAGGGAGAGTACATTTTCAGCTGATTTTCATTTTTTGGGTGAACTGTTCCTTTGAATGAACTCAAATCACTTTGGATCAAAGAATAAACTAAACATCAAATTAGTAATTAGTACTATGTCACAACAAATCCATCAGAAAAAAAGATATCCATGATCTCTGCTTTGGAAGAGTTTTGCAAAAAAAAGCACAAAGCCACGAGCGACCCCAGATCTCTCAGCATCTGCAGTAATGCTTTTGGCTCGCCACCAAATTTTTTCTGACAATAGGTGTGGGCTGCAGCAGAGAGATGATCTCACCACAGAGCCTGCTTTGGCTGTAATGATATAATGTTAATTCTGCGTCCCACGACTGTGTCATTTTTAGAGACACACACCCTTCCTGAAGGAGTGAAGACTGACGCTATACAGCCTTGAGTACTAACAGGTGAAGAGTTTAACATTTTATACATGCCCAGTGTCACAGCTCATATGCAACAACTCCTTTAAAAACAAACACACTTTCCTATTTTATAATGGACTGCTTGCAAACTTATTCTTGCATGCCATTAAGAAGCCGATTCCTATGGACATAAAATGTGACTACTACATCACTATATCAACTATCTCCCCCTACTTAAAAAGTACTGTGGATGTACCATAGTAAAGTGAAGATAATCAAAGGATTACACTACCGTTCAAACGTTTTACTGTAAGGATTTTTAAGAAAAATATTAAAGATTTTAAAAGAAGTCTCTTTTGCTCACCAAGGCTACATTTATTCAATTAAAAATACAGTAAAAACAGTAATATTGTGAAATATTTTAAATATTTAAAATAACAGTTTTCTATTTGAATATATTTTAAAATGTAATTTATTCCTGTGATGCAAAGCTGCATTTTCAGCATCATAACTCCAGTCTTCAGTGTAACATGATCCTTCAGAAAACATCAGAATATGGTAATTTGCTGCTTAAGAAACATTTCTGATTATTATCAATGTTGAAAACAGTTGTGCTTTCTGGCCAAAATACCAATCCATAATCCTTTCCTTTGAATTTAAAAACATCTCACTGATGGATTTACTTCTTCCAAACATGCAGATTTTCACTTCACAAGACATTAACCGATGGACTGGAGTGGTGTGGATTACTTGTGGATTATTGTGATGTTTTTATCAGCTGTTTGGACTCTCATTCTGACGGCACCCATTCACTGCAGAGCATCCATTGGTGAGACAGTGATGCAATGCTACATTTCTCCAAATCTGTTCCCATGAAGAAACAAACTCATCTACATCTCGGATGACCTGAGAGTGAGTAAACGGTCAGCAACTTTTTTTTTTTTAAAGGGTTAGTTCACCCAAAAAAATGAAAATTCTGTCATTAATTACTCACCCTCATGTC
>NW_015634565.1:625276-640188 GCF_001515625.1 Sinocyclocheilus rhinocerous
AAGTCTCTTTTGCTCACCAAGGCTACATTTATTCAATTAAAAATACAGTAAAAACAGTAATATTGTGAAATATTTTAAATATTTAAAATAACAGTTTTCTATTTGAATATATTTTAAAATGTAATTTATTCCTGTGATGCAAAGCTGCATTTTCAGCATCATAACTCCAGTCTTCAGTGTAACATGATCCTTCAGAAAACATCAGAATATGGTAATTTGCTGCTTAAGAAACATTTCTGATTATTATCATTGTTGAAAACAGTTGTGCTGCTTCATAATTTTGTGGAAACCATTATACTTTTTTTATTTTATGAAAGCAACGTTTTTTGATGAAAATAACAAAATTAGTTTGAAACAGAAATCTTTTGTAATATTATAATTGTCTTTATTGTCACTTTTGATCAATTTAATGCATCCTTGATGAATAAAAGTATTAATTTCTTATTTCTTAAACATTTGAACAGTAGTGTATCATACTATGATATTTACAGTACATTGCACTCAAAAAAACTGCAAAGAATACCATGGTACAGTACAAGCCCAAACACATTGTGATACCATTTTACTCTGATATATACTATGGTACTCAATGATAACCATATTCAAATAGCAAGTTATTACCATGTGCATTGGTCATGCCATGGTCCTATACACATACTTTAATTAGACTTCAAAAATATCATGGTACTACCATGATACATGTTCAAAACTATGGTAATACCATGGTACTTTAACATATGCCATTGAAACAAATTACATCATATTCAAATACCATGGTACTACCATGCCGCATGTTCTAAAACCATAGTACTTTGATATACTATAGTACTGAATGATTCATATTCAATGTATTTACATAGTTCCCCAAGCACTTAAAAAGTCTCTTTTGCTCACCAAGGCTACATTTATTCAATTAAAAATACAGTAAAAACAGTAATATTGTGAAATATTTTAAATATTTAAAATAACAGTTTTCTATTTGAATATATTTTAAAATGTAATTTATTCCTGTGATGCAAAGCTGCATTTTCAGCATCATAACTCCAGTCTTCAGTGTAACATGATCCTTCAGAAAACATCAGAATATGGTAATTTGCTGCTTAAGAAACATTTCTGATTATTATCAATGTTGAAAACAGTTGTGCTGCTTCATAATTTTGTGGAAACCATTATACTTTTTTTTTTTTTATGAAAAAAAAATCATTTTTGATGAAAATAACAGCATTTGTTTGAAACAGAAATCTTTTGTAATATTATAATTGTCTTTATTGTCACTTTTGATCAATTTAATGCATCCTTGATGAATAAAAGTATTAATTTCTTATTTCTTAAACATTTGAACAGTAGTGTATCATACTCATACTATGATATTTACAGTACATTGCACTCAAAAAAACTGCAAAGAATACCATGGTACAGTACAAGCCCAAACACATTGTGATACCATTTTACTCTGATATATACTATGGTACTCAATGATAACCATATTCAAATAGCAAGTTATTACCATGTGCATTGGTCATGCCATGGTCCTATACACATACTTTAATTAGACTTCAAAAATATCATGGTACTACCATGATACATGTTCAAAACTATGGTAATACCATGGTACTTTAACATATGCCATTGAAACAAATTACATCATATTCAAATACCATGGTACTACCATGCCGCATGTTCTAAAACCATAGTACTTTGATATACTATAGTACTGAATGATTCATATTCAATGTATTTACATAGTTCCCCAAGCACTTAAACAAATACCTTAGCATGCCATGTACTTTTTCGTAAGCGCATGTTTTAGTAAACTCATTTAACAGCGATGTTACATGACATTTAGGACCTACATGCTTTTTGTTAAAAATAAACTAAACACATTTCAATTAACTAAACAAACCACCTAAACAATTGGCCTCTGTTTTGTTGTCATGACGACGGCGTGGCCCGACGGTACGAGCACGAGCTTGTTGTTGTTTCTCACATGGCGGTGCAGAATTGGAGCGCTGATGTCATGCACCATGTCTTATCTCTGTGCGTCAGGTCATTAGCTCAGACGCTAACTGTGGCCCATGATTCAACACTGGGCCGCTCATTCCTGCGGGCATGAACGAAATCAGACACGTTTGTTTTCACAAACCGCTGCCACACCGTTTCCAAGTGTCCATAAACGCGAACCATGGTATTGCGTGGTGCCTCCACATTATGACAGCTCATTATTTGCAAAATGCATTGTGAGTCTAAACACATGCAACTCTTCTCTTTCTGCTCACCCACATGTGGACTTCCTTCACAAACCTGAAATGTTTAGACAGACCCTAAAGTCCAGAGAGAATATTGAGTCACACAGGCTGATTTAAGACACCATCTCTGTCACTGACGACTTCAAAGCGCTGTAGCGCTGCCAGCCGACCCCTTACAGGAAACTTTTTACTTTTTTACATGTTAACTTTCTCAAAAGAACTCATTCTGTATGATTTATAAGCCTTTTGAAATATGGGGACATGGGGCAATGTCCTCATAAATCACCTTCTCCTTGTAATTCACAAACCTGAAATGTTTAGACAGACCCTAAAGTCCAGAGAGAATATTGAGTCACACAGGCTGATTTAAGACACCATCTCTGTCACTGACGACTTCAAAGCGCTGTAGCGCTGCCAGCCGGCTCCCGTGGGCCCCGTGTCAGAGGAAATCCTTCAGTAGGAAATGGAATCGCTAAGTGCAATCTGATGAAGCACTTCCTGAAAGCTGCCAGTACTCACAATGAAGTCAGAGACAAGCAAAGTTCTCAGTTGCATGGTCACCATGCACATAAACACAAATAAAACTAGATTGTGATACTTCCTGCAATATGGAATTGGAAAAGTGTTTTTTAAAATTGTTTTATCTATTTGCCAGGTGGTTTTTATTAGATCAAGTTAAAAAAAATCCCTCCCTCAAGTCTTTATATATGGCTTGAGTCCCTCCTTCAATGTTAATCTGAAGGATTTTTTAAAATCCAAAAATCATAAATCAACAAGGCAAAAGGGATGTCGTCACACTAAATGGGGTAAGTTGGCACAAAAAGAACCTGTTATAGGCTTCTCAGGTAAACTGAAACAGTAAAAAACAAATCATAACACAAAATAATGAACAAAAAAGAAAAAAGCGAAACGAAACACAAAAAACATACAGAAATAAAGTATCATATAACATATAACATATATATATATATATGTGTGTGTGTGTGTGTGTGCAGTTTTATACAGTTTATTATTTGCAATTTACATGTTTATATATATATATATATATATATATATATACACACACACCAATATATATTAAATATACACACACACATATATATTAAACACACACACAAATAACTATGTACGTATAGCAACAGGTTTACAAAAACCACCACTCAATTCTGCCATTAAAAGCATAATAACCATTCCTATATTGATGATAAACTAAAAATGGCATTTTTTAGAAGTACACAACATACCTTTTTGATATGGTCCCAAGTTACAGGTATCCGTTCACAGATGACTTTGTGTCAAAGTCAGCGAAGACTTCAAAAACGTATCAAAAGAAACGTCCACTTTAATGTCCGTCTGTTCCTGGAATAAACCATCACAAAGACGCTCCTTCTTGTGGTCCGGTCTTTACGTTGTCCTCTGTTCCTACTGAGACGGTCCGAGCACTAACAGTCTGTGAGAACTGTATTGTCCTCTATCCAAGTCTGAGCGAGCAGAATGACTGAGAAAAGAGAGAGAAAGAATGACCAATAAGAAGGGAGGCAGAGATGGCCAGATCTGGTTGATATGAATCCGGCTCACTTCTTTTGCCTATTCAAGGTCCTGGATGAGGGAAAGACGGTACGCAGAGACAGTTTAGAGCATCTGGAGAGACCCCTCACTCCTTTATGTCCTGACCCATGAAGCACTGTGTTGACTAAGAGCTAATTTTAACTCATGCGCTCAGTCTCTCGTAGCGTTTAGCAGCTGAGGGGGTTGAAACAGACGTCTGTGAACCCTGCTGACAGCTGGACCACGGTATTCTGCCAAATGAGGAAAAGACTGTCATAACTACCCGAGCAGTCAGTGGGATAGAAATGAACTTTCTGTGTTCAGGTAGATCAAACATTGGCGGCTGAAGGGAAAACAGTGTATGGACAAAAACTAATATTTGAGAGCATATCAGAGTGAATCTGTCAAGAACATATCCAGGTCACATTTCAGCCCATCTTTTGTAACATTATAAATGCCTTTACTGTCACTTTTCAATGTAATGCATCCTTGCTGAATAAAATAATTAACTTCTTTCAAAAACCAACCTTACTGACTATAATTTTCCAAATTTTGTTTCATGTGCATAAAACAAAATTTACCTCCTTATTCTTATTACTACAATGCAAAAATAAAATCTTAAAATAGGTATCATTCCATTAAAATGTTTTTGTTTTTCTTCTGATTTGGGGGTAAACTGTGTCTGTGACCAATACATGTTTTGTTTTTTTGTGAGATTCACTCCCTAAGCTGAAGCATGTGAACAAAAACAATAATCAAACACCTTTGACTACATAAAGCCTGCAGAATTAAGACACAGTTATTGCCTTTTTTTGGCAAAGTCTTGCAAAAGTGCCACAAGCGTGACAGCATGTCATGACGAACACTGACACACAAGTGTCAGAAATGTCACAGAGTCATTTAAACAGGCTTGTGTTTACAGCCCTGTTTCTATAAAGCTGTTTGGCAACAACACTTGTTGTCTTGCTTATGGTAACATGATAATACTATGCTATTCTTCATAGAACCATGCAAATAACAAATGGTATTTTGAGTGCAATGTAAATACCAAATGGTACATGAGTAATCATTCGTAATTTAAAAAAAATGGTATTACATCTGTACCTCATTACCATCACAGTACTTTTCTGTAAGTAAAGGCACAGAAATCTGAGTGAACTGTGATGCATAGAAGAGTGTGTTACCTGAATGAACTGTCAAGAAATGTCCAGAAAAAATGCAATATATTACAACCATGCACAGCATCGCGCACAGATGTAAATCTGTCAATCTTGGTCACGCGAATGCTCTTTTTCTGTCAATCTACAACACAAGACATCATAAACAACAACACAATGCTAGTTTACATCATCTTTAGCCCTGACTGTAGGCTGCACTGAAGAATTCCTGCATATTATTTCATTTTACAGAGTTATAATATGTAGATTAATGTACAGCAGTGAAACAGAACAGTCATTCATGAGATACAGAGCTCATTTGGACAGAGATTTCATTGTCATTTGGCTGACCATCCATTTAGAGTTAACAGTGTAAAACAGTGCACTCTACCGGCTGCTCTGACAAACAAAATACAAAAAGATTGTGTTTTTTATTTTGGAGTTATCAAATATCTAATTAGGCGTGGATTTGATTTTGACATTTTTGGGGACACGACAGCATGCATACATAATTTCACATACATAAACACATCTGGCTCTAAACCTCTCTTTTCTTTATTCAGAGCTGATCTAGACCAGCATAATGGAAACTATCCAAAGTTATTTTAATCCTATCAAAACTGTATCTCTATATTCATCCCATGTGTCCTCTTAAGATGTAAATTTATTACTTTTTTAACCTGGCAACACATCCCTTACAACAATTAACCATGGTTTAAAAAAAAACAACAACAACTCTGAAGTTCCGATCTGAATCAAAAGATTCACGAACCCGCTCCGAAGTTCCAATGATTCACGATCTGTGCTCCGAAGTTCCGATCTGAATCAAAAGATTCACGAACCCGCTCCGAAGTCCCACTCTGAATCAAATGATTCGTGATATGTGCTCTGAAATCCCGATCGAAAACAAATGATTTGCGATACCCGTTCCGAAGTCCCGATTTAAATAATGATCCGCGAACCATCATTTCAGATCGGGACTTCGAAGCGCGTATCACAAATATTTCAATTCGCGAAATGATTCGTGAACCCGCCCCGAAGTTCAGATATGAATCAAAAGATCAGTGAACTCGTTCCAAAGTTCCGATCTAATTCAAAAGATTTGCGAACCCGCTCCGAAGTCCCAATCTGAATCAAATAATTCACGATAAGTGCTCCAATGTCCCGATCTAATTCAAATGATTCGCGATACGCTCTCTCCGAAGTCCCAATCTAAATAATGATTCACAAACCCGCTCCTAAGTTCCGATCTAAATCAAACCATTCGCGATACGCGCTCCGAAGTTCCGAACTGAATCAAAAGATTCACAAACCCACTCCAAAGTTCCAATCTAAATTAAATGATTCACGATCCGTGCTCCAAAGTTCCGACATGACTCAAAAGATTCACAAACCCGCTCCAAAGTCCCGAACAGAATCAAATGATTTGTGATACGGGCTCTGAAATCCCAATCTAAAACAAATTATTTGTGATACCCGTTCCGAAGTCCAGATCTGAATAATGATTTGTGAACCATTATTTTAGATCGGGACTTAGAAGTGCGTATCACAAATCTAATTTGCGAAATGATTCGCAAACCCACTCTGAAGTTCCGATGTGAATCAAAAGATTTGTAAACCCGTTCCGAAGTTCCGATCTAAATCAAATGATTCATGAACCCGCTCCGAAGTCCCGATCTGAATCAAATGATTTGCGATACTTGCTTTGAAGTCCCAATCTCAATCAAATGATTCGCGATACGCGATCCAATTGGAGTGATTTGAAACAGTGAATCATTTTGCGATGCAATAGTTTAACTGATTCGTTTCGAAAAGCTCCGTTTCAAGGACGTACATTTCTAGCGTATTTACTTTAACTTCTTTGGTAATATCAGTGGTTTAAGATGTGGCCGAAATTACAACAACAGTGGTTTCACATACATTTAATGATAAAAATTATTACTAGGGACAATTTATAGTCACTGCAGGGAAATATCCCTAGTAACTTTTTATAACTCTTTCTTGTTTATTCTCATTTAATGAAAGAAGAACCTGAAGTGTACCTGAAGATGTCCATGTTTAAATCCTCCTCAGATGCCATCACCTCAAGCAACTGTTTATGTAAATAAATGAACTTTAAACACACTTTTACGTATTATAAAGTTAATTTAAGGAAACCTTCGTCTTTCACACTATCTCCCGTTGCCTCGCCGCTTCTTTTCTGTACTCTGATTGAATTATAACGAAAAAAACACGTCTGTCTATCTATATGACAATCACATTCACTATGGAGGCGTGTTCGAAATAAACTACATTTCCCAAGTCGGTCCGAGGCGTGCGGCGTGACGTCAGCGCGGCTGCTGTCAGTCAGACAAAGACAGTCAGTCAGTCAGTCAGGGCGAGTCTTCCTCACAACATCACATAAAATATCATCTTCATCGCCTGACAGAGCACATTAAATGATCTGCTGCGCTGATATTTTGTGTATTTTCCTCATTCCAGGTAAGAAATGTGATTTTATCCTTGAGGAGAGTCAGTTTTGTGCTGGCTCGTGCTAAGCTAACTAGCCGCCTGGATAATTCAGTTCGTTTTGTTTATGTTGTTAAAGCAAGCTTCGTGATTTAGTTTTAATCGACATATATATCTAGTTTAAATCTATATAGGCTTGTTTACATGTCTAGATAGTTTATATAGTAATATAACAGTCACTCAATTAGTTATGTAGCCAGTTTTCCTAGTGTGAAAGTGCTTAACTCGTGTATTTATTGGTGCATATTTGTCATATTTACTAATGAATATTCATAAACAATCATGTGAATAACTCGCTGAGATTTATTTGTTTATGCATGTGTTATTTTAAGCCCTTTTGTTGTCTGTTTGCAAAGGTCAGGACACAGATGAGTCATGCAAAACTTATTTTTGTTTATATAGGTTGAAATACCCCGTTTGTCTCATTTGAATTGTTATTTAATAAGTGCTTGTTTCATATATGTATGTTTATATTTCGTTTGCACGCTGGCGGTCTTTTTGGATATGCTGTTAGTTTTCATGCACAGAGATGATGGGCGTATATCTGTGCTTTTATCACTATCATATGACATGCATTAGGAAAAAAATACATATCTTAAAAACAAAGCCCCTTGATATGCAATGCATAGATGGAAATGAAGTTAAACTAAAGTGATTACATTAGGAAAAAAATACATATCTTAAAAACAAAGTCTGGGCTTTGAAGGTCAACCAAAGCCCCTTGATATGCAATGCATAGATGGAAATGAAGTTAAACTAAAGTGATTTGCTAATAATCATGTGTTTGCTGCATGGATTTGTTGTGATCTGCATTCATAACTTGAGTTTCCAGTATCTGTCAGAGGATGTGAGGAGCGTTCAGATGCATGGAAAAAGATTTCTTTCTTCTTTTTATGCACACTACCATTTATAGAAGCTCCTGGTGAAGTCTGTTGCAACACCTAAATAAGCAAGTAAGCTGTTAAAATGCATCTTGTCCCCGTTTCAGTGTATATTAAATTGCTGTGTTTTAGATATTGAAGGGTTTAAAGGTTAAATGTACACTTTTAAGTCATAAAACTTGTGGCAAACCATACCACTATAACCATTAATTAAATTAATAATTATTTACACAAAGTCTACTATAGCGTGCCGTGCACTACTGTTTTTATTGCTAGGTTTTGGAAACCAAACATGGAGAACATTGTAAAAACAGCCAAAATATTGGAATGTCAAGTTTTAATAGTGCAAAAAACCATCAGACACATTTTCCATCCTGCTAAATTCAGTCTAATTTTGCGTTTCACGATGACCCCGTCTCCATAAGCAGTAGTTATTAAATGAAAAGAAGAAGGGTGCATGGATTCTAATGTGGATTATTATTTAAAGCTCTCAGTGAACTCATTTGACTTGTGTGGATGCAGTCAGATGAGCTGATGCACGTGTGCATGCGGTGCAGGACTGCACCCTTGACTTGCAGTCTCTGCAGCTGTGCCCTCATAAAGAGCCCTGCAGTGAACGCCTGCAGTATTTAATGCCACATGATCACTAATGCAGCAGGGCTTATGGGTGAGACCCTCTGTGCATGTTAAGAGATGTCAGAGGAGGATCGCATGCATGACAAAAGACAGCGACAGCGTTTTGTATCTTTCATCGCACACACAATTTCTGCCTCAGTCAAAAGCCTCGCGGTGATATATTTTTAGAAACCCACAGCGGCTGCCATGTTCCTATCACAGACTTTTATAAGGATCATCTGAGATCTAAGTGGAAGCAATTATGCTGTACAAGAGCTCGCTGAGCCCTTTTTTTAGCGGCGAGTGCTTTGGCTCCAGCGGTGTAAGGTTAACGGTTAACTTGTGTAAATATAATAGGTCTGGTATAATGGAAAACCCCAAACCAGTGAGGAATTTCACAGCAAATAAGCTGTGATACTGGGATGGTTAAGTTAGAAGAGTTGTTGCCACAAGGCCGCTGTGTTGCCAGTCTTTCCCATTCATTTTTGCTGTAACAAAGCTAAAATAAAGATTATTAATAGTCAAGCATCGCTGTTATTATTGCTCAAAATAGCTGTTTTACATGCAGTTCAAGTGAGAAGAACATGGTTAAAATGTAACCTGGTTGGCTAGTCATCTATTACTACCTGGTATTAGTATGACTATGCGTAACCATTAGCTTAATATAAAACCATGTGCTCTAGATTAGAAGGTTAAACAAAGCATGCTCCGTATTTGCATTCTGCGCTTTAATCTGGAGTTACATAAACTCCATCCATCATTGGGTGGTATGGTTTCCTTGACAACAGCGACAGTAATTGCTCGTGCTTGTTGATGAAAGCCGTCTTGGATAAACAGAATTTTAAGTAGGTCAGATGAATCCTGCTTTTATCATCATAACTCGGCTGCCATGAGATGGCGGAGCACTTGAAATTATGATAATTCCTTCGTTTGTCGTAGGATCTAAGTCTTGACATGTTTGAGTTAATTCCGGGTTTGTTCCTTCCTACTATTCTTATAAGCTGTGCACAGTAAGTAAATGTACAACCTGTGTCCCACAATGCAACGCACTGGACATTCTGTTGACAATGTGACACAGTTCCAGACTAAAAACAAATGACTATTAAACTAAGCTGTTAACTTAGTATAAGCTCTGAACAGTTCAGTAAGCAAGTCATTGAATTGATTCAAACCATATAAACATTAACTAATGCATTTGAGAATCATTTGTGAATCAGTTTTTTTTTTAAAGACAACCAGTCTTTTATTAAGGAGCGTCAGTGATTTATTAAAGAGTACCAGTCTCAAAAGTAATTTAAGTGTTTGTTGTTGCATTGTGCAAATGTGCTGAATTGCAGTGCACTGACTTAAACTCTTAAGATTTTATTGAATAATGACTCCTCAATCATGGCAATTAGATGTTAAAGAATATTTATACAAAATATGCTTATAAAGTTGCAAATTGTATATAATAATAACAGCAAGCCCTGAGATGAATGAATCAAAAGCAAAAACACCCATTATTTTTAACATTTTTACTCACAGTTTGTGGGGAATTCTTAGGTTTTTGTTTTACTAGTGGTTGGTTGGTCAATATTGTGTGTTCTTTTTAATGACACTTATATTTAAAATCTTTATTACATATATATTTTATAATATTATAATAAAGTTGCAAATCTTATACAACAACATTTTTATTTTATTAACTTTTTATATTTTGTTTTATTTAAATATGCTTATAAAGTTGCAAATTGTATATAATAATAACAGCAAGCCCTGAGATGAATGAATCAAAAGCAAAAACACCCATTATTTTTAACATTTTTACTCACTGTTTGTGGGGAATTCTTAGGTTTTTGTTTTACTAGTGGTTGGTTGGTCAATATTGTGTGTTCTTTTTAATGACACTTATATTTAAAATCTTTATTACATATATATTTTATAATATTATAATAAAGTTGCAAATCTTATACAACAACATTTTTATTTTATTAACTTTTTATATTTTGTTTTATTTTATGAACTAGAAGCAACATCATCCATATATATATATATATATATATACACACACACACACACACACACACTTTAATATATCAAGTATAAACCTGAGTTGAAATGTTGAAGAACAACTGAAATATTTATTGTTGCATACTGTTGTTATACTTCCTTTTTTAAATAGTAGGGACTGTACACAGTACTGTGCAGCATCTTTATATTTGTTTTACTAGTTTGTGACCATTTTAGTAGCATTGTGGAGCCCTGAGATGAATGAACCAGAATGCTTAGTTGTTGTCAGTATGCAAACTGTCTGTTCTCAATGTAGCATCTGTTTGTTTCTTCTCACAGCAGCCATTGATGCACATGTGATTGATGTTCCATAACGTTTTCTTCTGTGTCCCATCAGAATGTCTCACTACACAGATGAGCCACGCTTCACCATCGAACAGATCGACCTGCTGCAGAGACTGCGGCATACAGGTATGACCAAACCCGAGATCGTGCACGCACTGGACACCCTGGAGCGACTCGACCGTGAGCACGGGGACAAGTTCAGCCGGCGCGGCCCGTCGGACTCCAACGCCACCAACAGCACCACCTCCAGCACTACACCCACCTCAAATAACACTAGCAACGCCACCATGGCGACCTCCTCCACCACCTCCACAGCAACGCAAACGCAGTTCCACGGTAATTTATCGCCGTCGCCCAGCAACAGTTACGCCACGTCTCCACCCGCCGTCTTACCCTCGCCGGTCTCTCTGGTTGCCATGGCGCAGAATGGGCGGGACGCTTTGGCGGCGACGCCCAATGGGAAGCTGTCGCCAAACCGTTACCCGGTGAACAGTGCGGCGGCCGTGAGATCGTATGGGCTGGAGGGGTCAGAGGAGGACCTGGATATAGACGACAAGGTGGAGGAGCTCATGAGGTCAGTCAGTCAGGGTTATTATAGTTAACTACAGCTAAAAATACTAACTATTAGAAAATGTTCATTACTTGAAATAGTAGAAATGTAAACTGAAATGAAAAATAATAAAATATAAAATTTTCAGCTAGCACCATTCTCATTTTTATTTAGTGTAACTTGATTTATTAAAATAACAAATACTAAAACTGAAATAAAAATTAATAAAAACGGTTTAGACAAAAACACAAGAACTAGCCTAATAAAAATGACAAAAACACAACAAAATTATTAAAAAACAAAGTTGATATGATTTATTGCACTCAATCAATCACTCAGTCATGCAACATTTTGAAATAATGTGCCAACAATGTTGTATATTAACATTCAAAATATTTGTTGCATACTGTTGTAGTTCCTTTTTTAATAATAGGGAGTATACAGTATGTACTGCACTTTATTTTTTATGTTTTTTTTTTTACTAGTGGTTGACCAATATTTTAAAAGGCAGTTAGATTGTAAGTAATATTACATACATTTATTATTTTTATAAATTGCAATTTTAATAATAATTTTTAATATTGTTTTATTTATTCATTTATTTATTTTTACATACATGTGCAACCATTTTAGTTTAGAAGTCTGGAGCCCTGAGATGATGAAAAAAAAGATGCAAACTTATTTTATGTAAGCTAATTATGTAATATGTAAGCCAAAGAAACATTTCTAATTTTCCTGCAATTTAATTGGATGTAATAAAATGACTAACACTTAAATAAAAATTTATAAAAACTATAGACTTTTTTTTTTTTTTTTGAAAACAGAAAAAACAAACAAACAAAAAAAATCAAAATATAAAAAAAAAATCTCACTGTTGTGGGTCAAAGGTAAAAGCCGATTCAAACTCTAAAAAACTCTAAAAATTAAACTCTCTAAACCTGTCCTGAATTTAGCGTTGGTGGTGTGTGGTTGGGTATACCGGTTGTAAGCAGGGTCATTTTGCTCTGAGACTTTCTGCGATGAGTTTGATAACTGAATCTTCACAGACGTCATGTTGTGGTGTTGAATTGCAGCTGTCATGTTTGCGTCCTGTGATGTGTGCAGGCGAGACGGCACCCTGGTGAAGGAGGAAATCAAAGCCTTTCTGGGCAACAGACGCATCTCACAGGCCGTGGTGGCTCAGGTCACAGGTCAGTCCCTCATCACCCTATTACCCCAATTCATAAAACATCTATCATGTTCAATCAATCGGCAGCAATCATTACAGAAATGCACAATGTAAGTCTATGGGGCAGGACATAGTACTGTAATAAACATAAAAATACACACTGTGCAAGAAACATGCTTCGTACAGTTGTCTGGCCATAACTGCGTCAAGTTTGCACACTGTTTAGTCATATTTGCACATGTTTTTAATTTTTTAAATTGCTGGAACAATCAGTTATCTGCAAAAATACATACCCAGTTTTTCAAGGTTGTGTCTGTTGCTAGAGCAGCAAAGAAGGTTAATTCCAACATTTACCAATACATTTTGAAATTTAAAGTGGTATCTGTTAACATTAGTTAATACACTAGGTAGGTATAATGAATGTATTCATATTTATATATATTTCAATGAAAAATGATGGTTTTCATGGTTCATTCATTACTGAATACGATAATTTGCATACATTATCAGAAAAGAAATCTGAACATTAAATAAAGCCAGGTTCAAAATTGTTTCTTATTCCTTTGTTCTTTTTTTTTTTTTTTATGTAAGTCTATGGGGCAGGACATAGTACTGTAATAAACATAAAAATACACACTGTGCAAGAAACATGCTTCGTACAGTTGTCTGGCCATAACTGCGTCAAGTTTGCACACTGTTTAGTCATATTTGCACATGTTTTTAAGTTTTTTAATTGCTGGAACAATCAGTTATCTGCAAAAATACATACCCAGTTTTTCAAGGTTGTGTCTGTTGCTAGAGCAGCAAAGAAGGTTAGTTCCAACATTTACCAATACATTTTGAAATTTAAAGTGGTATCTGTTAACATTAGTTAATACACTAGGTAGGTATAATGAATGTATTCATATTTATATATATTTCAATGAAAAATGATGGTACATTTTCATGGTTCATTACTGAATACGATAATTTGCATACATTATCAGAAAAGAAATCTGAACATTAAATAAAGCCAGGTTCAAAATTGTTTCTTATTCCTTTGTTCTTTTTTTTTTTTTTTGTATATATTAGAGTTAAAGGTTTTTACAGATGGGATTTTTTTATCACTACATAAATCAGAAAATACAACAGCCATAAAAAAGGGAATAAAATGTTAAATATATATCAGTCAAATGATATAGTAACAAACCCCTCTGTAATAAACCTTCAGAATATAGTTATGAACAAAATGGTAAAATTTGGTCTAAGTGCTACTGACTAGTGCTACCACTAATCTGAAAGAAGACATGTTATGGAAGCAAAATAGACCAAACCTCAAAATTGACTAGTGCCTGAGAAAAAAAAAAAAGGAAAAAAAATAACTACAAGCAGCAATTACGGGGCCAAGCACTACAGAAGCAAGCATCAGACCAACTGCAGCAATGAGTAATTAAAACCATTTAAAGATTATTTTAGTCAAAATGGCAGAAAAATCATAAATACAAACACTAGTAATATGATTGATTGGTTTATCACTTCTGACCAATAGGTGGCGCTGTTATCAAATATATGTGGTGTGTTCTGTGTGAGGTGACAATGGCACACACAAAGTTTGGTGTCAATATGCCAAAGCTTTGCAGAGATACAGCCTCAGAGTAATTTTGGCATCATACCTCAAATTTGTAGCGGCGCTATACAAAAACGGTTTTGTCTATCGACGCGAAATCCATAACTTTTTGCAAGCATGGTCTGAAGATGATTTGAGTCAAATTTGGTGAAAATCAGACCAACGGTCTAGGAGAAGTTAGAAAAAATATGTTTTCAACATAAATGAAAATGGTGGACAGAAAGTTCTGCCGACTATGGTAAAATTGGTATCTGAGGTATCATGACCCAAGGAATGTTTCGAGACCAGTTTGTTTACAA
>NW_015634565.1:640641-644438 GCF_001515625.1 Sinocyclocheilus rhinocerous
ACTGCCCCGCTTATTTTCACGTTACCTTATCTCACTCCAGACCAAGACAATATCACTGAGCTTCAGCTACATGTGTCTGCATCAGGTCAGTACCTAGCTGGCATGTCTGTTTTTTTTTACGTTGAGTAGTGTTTTAAATTAATGAAAGTGCTAATACTTTAGTTTAAAAGTGCTCATGTGAAAAGTCTTTATGTAGTTATCCTGAGTTTGTTTTATGTTTGTTTTGAGATAAGACATGATATTCGTTTCCTCACTCAAATTCCTCTACAACATGTAACATTCTAAATCAACACTTGGAGACAATATTAAGGCAATAATTCTGTAGCATTCTATGTGTGTGTACTTCGAGCCTGTCAATCAACATTAGCGTGCCGCCCACAGGCTGAATAATGCAAGGACATTAGATCTCTGCCAAAAGTGTGTGTGCATGTGTTCAGCGACTGGACTATGAAGACTACAGGCTAAGCTTTCTTAAATGTATTATAAAGTAGTGCTACGACCCAGAATCTGCCCTAAACGTATGGCCAGGAGCCACTACTGATAATTAGTATCTATGGTCTCTGCATGACCCAAGGAATATTTTGAGACCAGTTTCATTACAATAGGCTAATGCAATCAAAAGTTATTAGCATTTTTGGAAATGTAATCATTAATGGTTAATGGATGGTTTATTACGTTCGACCAATACGTGGTGCTGTTACCAAATTGATGTGGTTAGTGTGAGGTGACAATGAAACATACAAAGTTTGGTGTCAATATATCAAAGCTTTGCAGAGATACAGTCTCAGACGCAATTTTGCATCATTCCAGCAAATTCGTTGATGTGTTAAACGATGACCGTTTTGTATATCGACACGAAATCCATAACTTTTTGCCAGCATGGTCTGAAGATTATTTGAGTCAAATTTGGTGCAAATCGGACCAAAGGTCTAGGAGGAGTTTCGAAAAAAGTAGGTATTCAACAAATTAAAATGGCGGACAGGAAGTTCGACAAAATTCAACATGCAGCATGTAACCTCAGGTCATGCTTGTGATGAGATGGACCAAGTTTTGTCTGAATACGATAAAGCGTTGAGGAGATAAAGCCTTACATCTATTTTCACAAGTGCTACGTAAAATTTGTTTGCGTGTTTTTTTTAAAACGGTTTGACTAATCAACTTGAATTCCATAGCTTTTTGTCGGCATGGTCTGAAGATGATCTGGTTCAATTTTCGTGAAAATCGGAGCAACGGCCTAGGAGAAGTTTGAAAAAGTAGGCTTTTCAGAAAATTCAAAATGGCGGAATATGACAAAAAATTACGATCAAATCGCCTTGAGCCAAGGAATCAGAGGAAAAATTTTTGTTTCTAGCCCTTGCGGTTCAAAAGTTGTTAGCATAAACATGAGTGAAAATTTGGACAAGTGGTGGCGCTACAGAGTTTGAGTTAGAGATGCCAAACTTGCTATGGTCAATGTTGAGACTGTCCTCTATCAGTGTGCCAAATTTCACAACTTTCCCGCAAGCGGTTCTATGGGCTGCCATAGACTCAAGAACGGAAGAAGAAGAACGCCAACGGATACAATAGGTGCCTTCGCACCTTCGATGCTTGGCCCCTAAAAAACAATGGCTTTGCCTGCAGTGAACATTACCATGGTCAAATATGTTGGATCTGTGCATTAGGTCTTCAAAGTGACACCAGCCAAATATACCTGCTGCTCTCTGTTTTTAATGCTAACCAAACAACAAAAGACAGGAAACTTCTCACAAATGAATAACCATTAGTATTAATCTGTATTATTTTAGTGAAGGCTATGCAGTGTTATCCGTCTTGTCTTTAATAATGTCCTATAGTTTGATAGAATCTCTTACTGACCTTGTCTTTGCAAACCACAGGAAGTTCATCTGCCAAGAATAGTAGTCCCACTGCTAGAGGGTTTAGACTTCACAGGTTAAATAACACTTTTGTACTGAAGCATTTACACAATTCAAAATTATTGTCTGTGGTAATCGACAGCATGTACCAGATGCTGTTTTGAAACTGGAGTATTCATTGAAACAGTCATAACAGGTGTGATTTCCATCAGAATTTTTGTTCACAACTGCAACAAATGTATGGATCAAAATTTGGTTTCCACTTTTGCCACTCGCCACTGAATGCAGTTAATTATTCACAATCCTGTATCACTTAGATTTATATTAAACAATATGTTCTGATTAAATAAGATTTTGTCGCTTTACAGCATTCTATTTTCAGCGAGGACAGAATGTGCAGTGGATTTAACCGTAATTACTAACCCAAAATACAATTCTGAGTGTAAGATGGGCTGTTGTTTTGATATTGTTCTGTCTGTCAGTTTGACTCTGACTTGTGCATTCATTTGTTATTGATTTGTTTTGTCTTTCTGTGCGTCAGGCATCAGTCAGAGCAGAATCTCTCACTGGCTCCTCCAGCAGGGCTCAGATCTCAGCGAACAGAAGAAACGAGCTTTCTATCGCTGGTACCAGCTAGAGAAGACAACACCAGGTTAACGAACTTTGCTTGTTTTACTGTAGGTTGATAAATGTACAAAGATAAGGTTGAACCCAATTACAGGCTAAAATGTTTAAATACACTGCCACTCACAAGTTTGGGGTCAGTAAGATTTTTTTTTTTTTTTTTGGAAAGAAATTAGTATGTTTATTTAGTAAGAATTAGGGCTGTCAATCGATTAAAATTTCTAATCTAATTAATCACATCCTTTTTCTGTGATTAATCGCGATTAATCGTACACTTCATGAAATTAAGCATAGACCATTTATCTTGTTTCAAATGTTTATTTTGTCATCATTTGCTATATCCAGCAAAGTAAACCAAAAGATTGAAGGGTGATTCTCAAAAATCTATATTTTCTGCAAGCTTTTTTCAAGATAAATTTAGATGTCTTCCCAAAAAAGGACACTTAGAAACTCCAAAAGAACACCAAAGAACCAAATGATATAAGGAGCCCATATAAGCATATATGAAAGAAAAAAAAACAGCAAAGAGCTTTTTTACATTTTAGAAAAGCCAAGTTGTGATACCGAACAGGACCACATGGAGATGCCAAAAAAAACACTAAACCAATCGCCTGCTGACTGCATATATCTACTACAGTACACGGATCCATTCAGAATAACTAAACACAGCAACATAAACATGACAAATCAAAACATTATCGTGAATGTACGGAAATGTCTGTGCCTAAGCATAAATACAATGTGCGATCAGTGCGTCAAGAGCACTCATACACGCATTATTATAACGGACTCACGCGTGCATACTGTACCCTATGACTCCTGTACGCCACCGCAATCGTCTTTACCTTGATTGCAGTCTTCATCCATCAAAACTTTACTAGCGAGACTGGTTATCCAGTCGAGAAAATGTAGTTTGCGTCTCATCTGGCCATACAGCGGTGGGATGCGTTGACAATCCGTTCAGTCTGTACTTCACACAGCGCGTGTGACGTGTGAGGGCTCGCGCTCTTCAGAGACAATCACAGAATATGACAGAGATCGTGTTTTAAAGCGAAACACTGGAATGAATAATTCACTGAAAACGCAACGCGAGTCTCTGTTCTCTCTGCAATCTCTGATGTAATCAGCCTGGTTTCCTTTATATTAGCGCTGTTTTGGACGGATTGTTTGAATGCATTCACTAACTGGATCATTGGACTGAAAACTTTCCCGGAGTTTAGCGGCTTAAAATGATCTGATCGCAAGCAGAGAAGCAAAATTGGGTTAAAGGGTTAGAATAGAAATAGTGCTTCAGTAATTTTGCGTTAAATTATTTTAACG
>NW_015634565.1:647053-664599 GCF_001515625.1 Sinocyclocheilus rhinocerous
TCATTTCTGTCACTGCTGTGAACTGACCACCACACAGAATATGAAGAATATTAAAAACATTAGGAGTCAGCTGTCTTCGGCAATCCTTAAGGTACCAGCACAATAACACATTCAGCAAAATATCGTCTAATTATCGTTATCGATAAAATCCCAGAAAATATCGTGATATAATTTTTTGTCAATATCGCACACCCCTAGGTGGGATGTGTTGACAATCCATTCAGTCTGTACTTCACACAAGCGCGACGTGTGAGGGCTCGTGCTCTTCAGAGACAATCACAGAATATGACAGAGCTCGTGTTTTAAAGCGAAACACACTGGAATTAATAATTCACTTAAAACGCAACGCGAGTCTCTGTTCTTGCTGCAATCTCTGATATAATCAGCCTGGTTTCCTTTATATCAGCGCTGTTTTGGACGGATTGTTTGAATGCATTCGCTTACTGGATCATTGGACTGAAAACTTTCCCGGAGTTTAGCAGCTTAAAATGATCTGATCGCAAGCAGAGAAGCAAAATTGGGTTAAAGGGTTAGAATAGAAATTGTGCTTTAGTAATTTTGCGTTAATTGCGTTAAATTATTTTAACGTGTTAAGGATTGTAAAATTAATCGCATGCGTTAATGCATTAACGATGACAGCCCTAGTAAGGATGCATTCAATTGATCAAAACTGACAGTGAAGGCTGTTATATTTCTATTTTAAATAAATGCTGTTCTTCAGTTCATCCTGAAAAAAAAAATTATCATCATGGTTTACACACAAAAAGCAGCTACTGTTTTCAACATTGAAAATACTCAGAAATGTTTCTTGAGCAGCAAATCAGCACATTAGAATGATTTCTGAAGATCATGTGATTCTGAAGACTGGAGTAATGATGTTGAAAATTCAGCTTTGATCACAAATATATGACATTTTATAGTATATTTAAATAGAAAACAGTTATTTTAAATGATATTTCACAGAATTATTGTTTTTACTGTATTTTTGATCAAATAAACGCAGACTTGGTGAGCAGAACAGACTTCTTTCAGAAACATAAAAAAAACGTACTGACCCCAAACTTTTGAATGGTAGTGTATATATTATTTATATTTTCAGGTGCCACATTAAATATGCGGCCCACCCCTGTATCTCTGGATGAGATGGAGTGGCGTCAGACTCCGCCCCCCATAAGCTCCGCCCCTGGAAGCTTTCGTCTGCGCCGAGGCAGTCGATTCACCTGGAGGAAGGAATGTCTTGCTGTGATGGAGAGGTGAGACAGAAAACGGCCCCATCTTATGTCTCAAAAACATTTCAAAATAGGAATAAAATCTGTTATCATAAAATGCACTTCTTCAGCTCGAATCATGTCAAAAACCGGCTAGTCCAGCTAACTGTACAATGTTTACACTTTGTTCTCTCTGCAGCTATTTCAGTGATAATCAATATCCAGATGAAGCCAAACGAGAAGAAATCGCCAACGCCTGCAACGCTGTCATTCAGAAACCAGGTAGAAATGCTGGAGTGTGGTTGTGTGGATATCTATTGCACTACAAATTACATATTGTATTTGCATTTTTGCAATCATCTTTGACCTTTCAATCTTTCCTGCCTAGGAAAGAAGTTGTCTGACTTGGAAAGAGTCACATCATTGAAAGTCTACAACTGGTTTGCCAACCGACGCAAAGAGATCAAGAGGAGGGCCAATATTGGTACCGTGTTTTAGTTGATTTATATCAGAGATACTATTGTATTTTTTGGTAATATTTTGTGTTTTCATTTTTATATTTTCCTTAAACATTTTTTATTTTCCATTTTATTTTTATAGTTATTTTGTTGTGTGTTTTTGTCATTTTTACCAGTTTTTTTTTTTAGGTTATATTTTTTATTAATTATTTCAGTTTTTGTTTTAGTACATCAAGTAAAACTACATGTGAAAAAAATGTGGAATGTTTCTTTGGCAACGAGCAGAAAAAGTTTTTATTTTAAAATGTATAAATTGTATATTTTATTTCAGTTTTATTATGGTTTTAGTTTTAGTTTATATATGATTTATATATACAGGTAGTAAGGACTTTGCCTTGATGAAGAAACATGTTCAAATCAGTCAGGAGTTAACAGGTTCGGTTACTAGTAGTAAATCGTTTGCTAATGTTCGTTTGTAGTGGTAGTGGTTTTTAAAGAGTTTCAGATGTTTCATGACAGGGTCTTTTTTCCAAGAAGCCACAATCTTGGAGAGTCACGGGATCGATGTGCAGAGTCCCGGAGGACACTCCAACAGCGACGATGTCGACGCGAACGACTACAACGAGCAGGTGAGAGAATCAAATGACTCGTCCGAACTAAAGAAGCCATTGTCTTTTTTTTCTTTAGATCAAATTCTGTTGAATTTGGGATATTTAACACTACTGCTAGAGCTGATCTCAGTGATTTCATTACAGGGTTGTGATGTTACCTATTTTGAAAAGAGAGGTGTGAACAGACCCTTTGGTTACTACCGTCTGGAGCCCACCTCACCAACACAGGTATCACATGAAAACATAGATAAAAAGCATCTCACACACACACACACACTTTATACACACAAATAATCAAAGTTCAAGATGAAGTTACATGAAAACTCTTAAAGGAAAATCAGTAGCGAAAAACAGCCTGTTGTAAGGTCAGAGAGAGTAGAAATGGCCACAAACTAAATAACGACTAACATAAGTGAATTTCTGGGGGTAAAATTAGAGTTAATTTAATTAATTAACAAAATTAATTAATTAAAATAAAATATATAAATGTATTATTTTTTAATTTTTTAGAAAAACATATTTTTAGAAATGTATTTTATAAATAATTGTAAATGTGTATATATACACATGGGCTGTCAAGCAATTAAAATTTTACATCTAAATAACATTTTAAAGGGGTCATATGATGCTTTTTTAAAGATCATTATTTCTAATTAATCACATGATGTACCAAATCAGTTTGGGCTGAGAAATTATCCCCCAAAAGACATTGTGTTAAATGAAATATTTTTTAATAATGAAAATACATTTTTATATGTAATAATAATAAAAATGTTACTACATATTTTTATAAATATATTATGTATTCGTTTGATATTACTGTGTAAACATTTATATTAACATTAATATTATTTTGACCAATGCAATAGTGATAATCAGTATGATATACCGATCGCTGTTGTAAAAAAATGAAATTCCTACAATGAAATCTAAAATTTTCCATATAAAGCAAAAGTTTATTTTAACATTATAAAAAACTACAAAAAAAAGTTGATTACTTTTGTAACCTGATATCGAATGGTTCACTGACGCAGTTGCTAATTCACACACACGTCTCTTTAAGGATGACGCCGGCAATCACGCAGACCACCAGGACCCCATCTCTCTCGCCGTGGAGATGGCAGCTGTCAATCACAGCATCCTCGCCCTGTCCCATCCGGGAGGCGGGGCCAGTGAAATCAAGACAGAGTCACTGGATGACGACTGAGGAAGAGCGCAGGATGAAGAGGATCGATGAGTGCGTGCGTGTGTGTTCATGGAGCAATGACCAAATCAGCTCCATTTGGCCTGCCATCAACACTCCTACTGAACCACTAAACACACCCAGAGTCAACGACACGCACTCTTGACAGGAACTGATAAGTGGAAGGTCGTTGCACGATGTTTCGGCCATCACCTACGGCTCTTATTTAACCCTTGCCGACCCAAACCTCGTACCTCATTCCAGTAACTTGTATAATGTTTGGTGTGCTTCCTGTCCGTGTGCTCCAGTGACCCTCATTCCCACAGATAAGCTAAAGGCAGATGGTTTAGGAGAGAGGCGAGTCTCAGCAAATTTCTGCTCTGGATCCATGATCTCCTCCATTCCCACTACAGATGCTCTCAGTTCACAGGTTTAACGTTTCTACTTTACTTTTGTAAGGGATTTCATCAAACAGCAATTGGGTGAATCTCATGAAAACTGTCAAGAACACATTTCACCACAGAGTGAAAGAAAAATTTATATAGCAGCAATTGGGTGAATCTCATGAAAACGGTCAAGAACACATTTCACCACAAAGTGAAAGAGAAATTAATATATTTTGCATAAAATAAATATTTTAGAGACTGTAGAGTTTTTTTTGGCAGATTTTAAAACACATTTTCCTCTCCAAAAATGTTGAAAATTGTAAGCGTTTATGGTCTTAAACATACTGTATTCTGACTTGAAAAATAATAATTTAAAAAAATATTAAAATAATATTTTAAAGGGGTCATATAATGCTACATACACTTTTACAAGTTGTTTGAACTGAAATGTGTGTTGGCAGTGTGTGTACACAACCACCCTAAAATGATAAAAATCCACCCAGTGGTTTTTTTGTTAATCTATAAAATCTTTACCCCTTTCTCAAATCGAGCCGATCTCAGATGCGTGTCTGTGTGATGTCACACAGACAGGCCCCTCCCACGATAGTTTCATTGACAGTAGCGTTCCAGCACAGACTGGACTGGTGTCTTACCTTAGCTCCGCCCTGAGTGAAATGGGCATCCTATGACCCCTTTAAGGGAAAATGTGCATAATTGCTATGATGCCATAAAAATATCTTCAAAATGCAAAATATAATTTCATATTATTTTCCTTTTGGTTTGTGGATGAAATTTAACCTGGATTTATAGTGAGATTTATCCAATTGCATTATACTGTATTTAGATTTGAATCATGTTCAAATGGGAGGGGAGGGGGTGAATTATAATTGTAGTGAAACTTGATGTGGTCACATAACCGCAAAAGCTCAAGTCTCCTGGACTCTAAATGAACCTGCAAGACAGCTAGCTTTCTTTATTTTAAACCGTTAAGTGTCCAGCATTACCCAAAGTGAATCTGCATTAAAGCGCTATTCTTATGTTTGTATTTATTTAGCTTTTACGTTTGATTTACATGCAAAGATTTCACACAAAGTGTCAAGACTGAAGCATCTGCTCTCATCGTGTTTAGAATTAAATACGTTAACGTGAAATATCATTCCACTCAAATTTTGGCTCAAGTTAAGAATTATAACGTGCAAACTTACACGAAGCTTTATTATTATTGTGGAATGACATCAGAATTTCACAGTGTTAATTGTTCACGAGAGACTGACTGATAAATGTTTGTTCTGCTGCCACAGAGCTTCGAGAGTCTGAACTCTCATCTAACATAAGCTTGGTTCCAAAATGTAGCTTTTTTTTTTTTTTATTTAAAAAAAATGTTCTAAAAGAACTTTATTCTCTCGCTGGGCTTCATTCATTGAAACGAGCAGAACGAATGATTCGTAGAGCCATTCTTACATTAATGATCACAAACTCAATGCAACACTTACACATAAAGTGACAAATTACATAAGAATGGTTTTACAAACAGCTAAACAGAAATTGGTTCGGTCCGTGTCATGAATGAAGGCCAGTTTTTTATGTATCCTTTCTCCTATATCTTCCTGTGTACAACTGATATTTATGAAATGACAATTTTTGTTCAATAATAATTCAAGATTCTTTTTTATTTGATTGTTTTACACCGTTTTTATGTTTCACGTTCAGAGCAGTCTCCTGAGCACCCCCTTCACTCAAGAAACATGCTACTTTATTTGCCACATTTGTTTTGTACTATAAGTTTGTTACATTTAAACATTGCAGCGATACACAAAAAAGGTCATTTTCTAATGCTGTAATGTTCAGATGTGTTCAATTGTCCGTGTATGTGTGTCATTACAGCCTCTTGGTACACATGACAGAATGTGCCAAACTGCAGTATGATGTCAAGTATTGACATTTACATGATCTCAAAGCGACATACAGATTCTACAAATGACTCGTTCTGTTGCCTCAAGTGTTTTATTCCAGAGCAATGAACAGTGACCCTGCTGGTTCAAAGGGGGTGCTTTCCATTTAGTTCCTCAGAGTGCATTTTCATGTCTATAAACAAAAAACCTATAGGCTTATAAAAGCAACTGTATAAAGAAACAGAAGACCGTAACTATGAATTTAAAGATTGTTTGAATCAAATAATTCTATGATTTCAAAGCATTCTGTTGTGAAACATATGTATCTCCCATTTAAGAATTTAGTGCCTTTTTTGGACAGTAGACTGTTCTGTAAGTATACTATAGTATATATGAACTTTTTGTACAGTTTCTTTGTTTAAAATGACTTTTTTTAAAACTTGTGTTTATTTTAGTACTTTATCTTCTGGAAAATAAAGGTATATTGAAGATCAACCGTGTGATATTATTCTTTTAAGAGTTTGACGTGTATAACAAGGCAAGATAATAAAATAATAAAGTTTATTACGCTCACCGTTGCAATATAAAATCTTCAACATTATTATTTTTTGTCATTACTTTGATCTGCAAATAAATAAATAAACAACAATTTGATCATAAATTACTCATTCAAGAAAAAAAGAAAAAACAATAATACAAAGGTACCAAACCAACAGAAAATACAGAACTAACTCACCATAATAACACTAAAAACATTCATTTATGAATAAAACTGTCTGGCACTTTTAATCTCCACAAGTAAAACCCATCCCACCTTCACCTACTGTATGTAAAATCATGAAATGAAGCACTCAAGTGAATCCATCAGTATCCTGATTTTTTTTAGAGAACATCCACATGCACATACTCCCTGACACTGGCTTCAAGTAAACGGGGCACTTTGTGTTATTAAAAAACATTTTTAAAAAGAATAATACCAAAAATACTGCTTACTGAGGATTGAAACAGGTTTTTCGAACACTATAAGCACTATGTAGTGCAGATATGCATTAGTAAATCAGATGGCAGTTACATCCCTGCAAGTATCAGTGTAGTGTTTCAGTGCCATACCAATACTGTCCTCCGTACACGTCCATCAACAAGGATGCATTGTCCTCAGCTAACCCAAGACTTCCTGTTTTCACCCTTGCGTGCTCCAGCTTCTCCTTTGGCCATCGCTGTAAGGGCTGCCAGGTTGGGACTAGATCCTGAGAGGTTCTGCTTGCGTTTCTGCCTCGACCGTTTAGCGGTACCCGCCGGTACAAACAATTTTGCTTGTCTTAATTTCTAGGTAAAAACGATTTTTACCTAGAAATTAAGACAAGCAAAATAGTTTGGTGGTGCATACGAGAGGAGAACATTTGCAAATCAATGGTCCATTGATCATGGTATTAGACGTTATTTTAAATAATTGGGTTAATTCGTTAGTGGACTGCTTTTAAGTATAGGCAAGTGTACATTTCGTAAAAAGGGCCTAATGAGAACCATTTTGAATCTAAAACCACATTGTTTGTACCTAGAAATGAAGAAGAGCATAATTATCTGGTGGTGCATATGACAGGAGAATATTTTTCAATCAATGGTCCATCATGGGATTAGACATCATTTCTCGTAATTGAAAACGTTGGTTAGTGGACCACTATGAAGTCTATGCAAGTGCAAATTTTGTAAAAAGGCACTAGTGAGCGCCATTTTGAATCACACACATCCACAAGTCTAAACCATCGTTTTTATCTAAAAAAGAATAAGAGCATCAATTTTTGGAGGCAGATACGAGAAGAGAACCATTGCTAATCAATGGTCCATTGATAATTTTTTTTAAAAAGGCACTAGGGAGTACCATTTTGAATCCTACAAAACCCCAAGTCCACAACATGTAACACCTGGGACCAGAGCTGCATCTCCCAAAAGCATCATGAGCCTAAGTAGATCGTAGAAGCCATTGGCACCAACTGGAATTGCCATTGGAAGCCAATTTAGGCTTACGATGCTTTTGGGAAATGCAGCCCTGGCCAGTACAGCAAGAAGGTGGTATTGCACACAGTGTTCTCTAGATCTACTGACTTCAAGTTATCCATGCAAATGCTCCTTACAAACAATATTTGCAAATCCATTGTCCATGGTCAATGGGTTGCAAGTCCTTTTCAATGACTGGAATCTGATATGCATGCCGGTAGTATTGACTCTACTGATAAATTGATCTACTGAAGTTAAAGAGCATTACCAACCTGCTGGAACATCAAGTTCCACTCCAATCCAAACGCCCTTTGCAAAGTCAGTCGGTCCAACATAACGGACTGTTCCAGTTTTATTTGTGCCCACAGTCACATATTCCCCCTCTTTCAGCCAGTCGGGAGTCTCAAGGCTTTCTTCTGAATCTGAAAGGATCTCCAGTCTTTCTTGAGACTCACTCAGTGAAGATAAAGAGTTACCGAGTTTAGTTTTGCCCTCTACATCTTCTTCATGCACGATCCCTTTGAAAGACTTAAGGCCGGAGGTCTTGACTCTGTGGATCTGGAAAGGGTTGGAGGTGGGAGCAGGAGTGGGTTTGACGTTTTGTTCAGGTCTTGATTGCTGGTCAGGTGTTGATGGCTTAGCTGTCTTGACTGGAACTGACGGATCAGTTGCTTTTGAGGCAGCTGGTAGTGCCAGTGGTGTAGATGGTACTGATGTGGCTGAACAAGATGAAGAGACGTTGACTTCAGAGGTTTCTTGAGGTAAGGAATCAGAAACACTGAGGAGTTTTTGAGGAGATGTATCTAGAGGAGACACTTGACCATGTTCTTCTGATGTCTGGGATTCTGTAGGTGCCCGTTTTCCAAGTTCTAGGTCAGCTGGTTCAAGTTTTGACTGATGCTCTGGGCATGTGCTGGTTGTTGGCACAAAATCTGTTTTAGGTTCAGTCGTTTTGAAAGTAGAGTCTATTTTGGCCTCTGTGCTTTCAAGGAGAGGAGGGTCAACATTCGAGACCGCACACTCCGAGAGAGTCGCTGTGGAGACACTTGTGGAGATGTATCCACTTGAGACATCGCTGATGGAGCTGTTTGTTGAATCACCAACTGGGCTTTGCTTGGGGTATTCAACCTCTACAGAAGCAGGAGGTGGAACCTCATTAATCTCAGATGGAACCATAGGAAGTAGAGACTCTTTGACTGCTGAAGAAGCAGGAAGAGGTGGAACCTTTCTGACTTCTGCAGAAACGGATGGAGATAGAACTTCCTCAGCCTCTGGAGAAAGATTAGGAGCTAGAACTTCATCAACCACTGGAGGAACAGATGGAGATAGAACCTCCTCAACTTCTGAAGAAAGATTAGATGGTAGAACTTCCTCAATCACTTGAGGAACAGATGGATGTAGAACCTCCTCAACCTCTGAAGAACGATTAGGAGGTGGAACCTCAACATCTGAAGAAAGATTAGATGGTAGAACTTCCTCAATCACTTGTGGAACAGATAGAGGTAGAACCTCCTCAACCTCTGAAGAACGATTAGGAGGTGGAACCTCAACTTCTGGAGAAAGATTAGATGGTAGAACTTCCTCAACCACTGGAGGAACAGAAAGAGTTGGAACTTCTTTAACTTCTTGAGGAAGGTGAGGCAACAGAATCTCCTTAACATTCTCTGGATTCTCTGAGATTGGAGTTTCCATAGCATGGCTCTGAAGAGATCATAAAGATCAAGGTAAGTAATAATATACACAGTATTAAAACCAACTTTTATGTTACCCGCTACACCACATCACCAGATACTGTTCACAATACTAATAAGGAGTAGCCTATAATACATGTAGACTTACTATCTGGATGTCAGACGTGGTTTCTGAGGATATGGTGGATGCTTCAGTGGTCTCTACTTTATCAGGAATAACCGGAAATATGGGAAATATGTATTTTGAAGGAGCCTGTGGAGTCTTCAAAATAAAAGATCAAACATGGCTTTTTATATAAACATTAAAACATAAAAAATTTTTTTATTACTATTCAAAAAGATACAAATATTATACAAAATTTATTTATATAAATAAAAAAATATATAAAATTGAACAGACAGACTGTACAGACTTACCAGTTCATAGCTGTTGATGTCTTCAAGACTGACAGACTGAACAACAATACGTGGCACATTCTAGTTGAAATAGATGAAAATAGTTTTAAAAATATCAGAATTTTACCAGGAATACCACACATTTGCCATACATTTTGCAACTTGATGAATGTTGCAATTATTTTTCTGGGTTAAAAAAATTCTATATTTCATTTTATTTTACTATAGTAAAAACATTAATCATTTCAATACAGATGAGACATAACCATGAACTCTAAATTTATAAGTCCAGGACATTGTATGCTAATCACAGATTGGTACACTGTGCAGTGATAATACTATATTATGCTTTTCTAAATCTAGAAATGTTTTGTGAAGTATATTTTAGAGCCACAGCAGGTTTTGTTACCTGCTCAAAGGCAGCAGGAGGGGGCGTCTCTTTCTTCTCCTCTTTCTTGGACAACAGAGACTTGAACATCTTGGGTACTGGAGACACTAGAGCTTTCACTGGGGAGAAATAAGATGCAGCAAATCCTGAGAGACCTGCAGGAACACGGGTTTGAGGAGCAGCAGAGGAGAGAAAGATGGAAGGACAGAAGAAAGGCAGAAGAGAAAAGAGCAGGGAACCCATGTGAGTTAAAAAAAAGCGCAAAGCATGAATAAAGCAAAAACAAAACTACATAAGCGGATCAGCGCCTCCAAACAGAGCACAGCGATCAAAAGAACCGCATACACTTTTTACTGAACAGTTTTACTTTATTGCACATTGACGACATGCACCAAACAACTGCTGCAAACACAAACCTTTAATAAGCGCCATGGAGTGCTGAGTTAATGCACAGGCCAGCAGGTCAAGGGTACTAGCAATCAGTTACAGCTTTCAATAACTTATCTGAAGAAAAGTGGTGCTTGGTGACAAGGTGTTAGAAATATGTGGCTGGTTGCTAGGGTGTTGCTAAGGTGTACTGAGTATTATGTTACTTTGAAGTTGCAGTGATATCATGAGTGGTCGCTAAAGTGTTGCTAAGGTATTTTGTAGGAGTGACCCCGAATAGTCGAAGATTTGATGCTTTGATAGGAGGAGCCTGATTCGACTACAAGTCTCACAGTCGAATATTCGTGGGGTGTTATGATCATGCCATTTTGGCTATATGGGGTGCTCAAATGTCTGATTTCACATAGAATTACTGGTTTTCTCCCAATAAGTTAATATACAGCCTATTAAAATAATGCTGTAAATAAGAATCTGAAAAGAAAGAAGCTTCAAATAAATATTTTAACGAGCGTGAATAAATCCAACCACCCCTATAGATTTAAGTTTCACTTTCCATAATCCGTGACCGACAGAGGAGCATCTTGGCGGCAGGGATTTAAAACCTTAACAAGACTCAAATTGACACAGGCAGAGTGAAAGATTGGATTTTTTCGATCATGTAGGCGTTCAGGAGAACACATCCACAAAAGGAGTTCATTCAGAGCCGCACAGACACATTCGTGCATTCGGGGCATTTTGTGCAGATAGCCTATAAGTCATAATATTAAAGTTATGTTGTATAAATAATGAAGCGTATTCTATATGAGATTAATGATGAGTTAAATCCCATTGATTAAAAACCTGCTGCTTCATTCTACTGGTCATCTTCAGCGCGCGCAGCTCAAAACAGAAATGCAGAACTACTGTCATATTACATAATGTTCTAATGAGAGCACTATTGTAAAAAAATTTGTGAATTCTTAGGGTTTCGCTGACGTTTCAAAACATAAAACATTATTTACCCCGTTTGTATCTGCGAGGCATCCGTTACACATTTTCCCTGTGTGTTAACGTAATTATGACTGTCGAATGTCTGACTTGACTCTTGGTAATGTATTTTGCCCCGCCCCCAAAACATATGATTCGACTATCAGTTGAATATCGGCAAGATTCGAAAATTCCGATTCGGCTATGAAAATCCTAGTCGGGGACACCCCTAGTATTTTGAGTGTTTTATCATTTGTACACAGTTGCAGTGGTATTGTAAGTGGTTGCTACGGCAGTGCTAAGATGTTTTAAGTGTTTTATGTTGCTTTGCAGTTGCTGTAGTATTACAAGTGGTTGCTAGGGTGTTGCTAAGGCGTTCTAAGTGTTTTTATGTTGCTATGCAACTGCTGTGGTATTATGAGTGGTTGCTAGGGTGTTACTAAGGTATTCTGAGTGTTTTTTCATATTTGTATACAGTTGCTGTTGTACTAGGAGTGGTTGCTAGGGTGTTGTTAAGGTGTTCCCAGTATTTTTAATGATGCTATGTGGTTGTTAGGGTGCCGCTAAAGTGTTCTGAGCATCTTTTCCATGTTGCTATAGTGTTCTCAATTGCTAGGGAGTTGCCAAGGTGTTCTGAGTATTTTAATCATGTTACTTTGAAGTTGCAGTGGTATTATGAGTGGTTGCTAAGGTATTTTGAGTGTTTTATTTTTTTCAGTTTCAGTGGTATTATGAGTGGTTGCTAGGGTGTGGCTAAGATGTTTTAAGTGTTTTATGTTGCTATGCAATTGCTGTGGTATTATGAGTGGTTGCTAGGGCATTGCTAAGGTGTTCCAAGTATTTTTAACAATGTAGCTATGTGGTTGCTAGGGTGTTGCTAAGGTGTTCTGAGTGTTTTTACTATGTTGCTAAGGTGTTTTGAATGTTTGCTAGGGTGTTGCTATGGTATTCTGAGCATATTTATCATGTTGCTATATTGTTCTGAATTGTTGATCGGGAGTTGCTAAGGTGATCTCAGTGCTGTTATGTTGTTATGGTGTTCTGAATGGTTGCTAGGGTGTCACTGAGGTGTTCTGAGTATTTTAATCATGTTACTTTGAAGTTGCAGTTGTATTATGAGTGGTTGCTAGGGTGTTGCTAAAGTGTTTTATCATTTGTATATTGTTGCAGTGGTATTGAGTGGTTGCTAGGGTGTTGCTAAGGTGTTCTAAGTGTTTTCTGTTGTTATGCAATTGCTGTGGTATTATGAGTGGTTGCTAGGGCATTGCTAAGGTGTTCCAAGTATTTTTTGACAATGTCACTATGTGGCTATGTGTCACTGTGTGCTCTAGGGTGTTGCTAAGGTGTTTTGAGTGTTTTTATCATGTTGCTATAGTGTTCTGAATTGTTGCTAGGGTGTTGCTAAGGTGCACTCACTGTTTTTATGTGGTTATAGTGTTCTGGGTGGTTGCCAGGGTGTTTCTAAGGTATTCCGAGTATTATTTTTGCTGTTTTTTTTGTTTGTTGCTGTTGTCATGTTAGACAGCCAAACTCTGGAGTAAAGTCAAACTCCATCAGGTAATGTAAGCTCAGTCTTACCTGTGGAGGGGAAGGTGGACAGCAGAAGAGGATGAGGACAGTTACCTGGCTCTGAGTTTTGGTTTTGTACCGACGCCGAGTGAGATGGGCTCTTCGTGGCTGATGTTAGCACAGAAATCTCCTGCCGACTGTCCCAACCACCCTACAGAACATCAAAGCACAGACAAGAAACCGTCAGTAAACAAGCTGAACATCTGAATGGACAGTAAATGAAAGGGAACTAGAGAGTTTAGGCTGGTTGCTGGGGTGCTGCTAAGGTGTTCTGAGTATTTTAGTTATGTTACTTTGCAATTGCAATGGTATTATGAGTGGTTACTAGGGCGTTGCTAAGGTGTTCTAAGCATTTTTATGTTGCTATGGTATTATAAGTGGTTGCTAGGGTGTTGCTAAGGTTTTTATCCTTAGGTGTTCTAAGTAATAAAATGAACCTGAAAATGAAACGATGCAAATACTGTACAAATCTGAGTATACTGGATGTTACCGAGTGATCCCAGTAATAAATCATCAGATCTGGGTAGTAATTGATTACATGAAATCTGGATTTCGTAATCAGTTTCCAAAAATTAAGTACTTGTATATAGATTAAATTACATTTTAAAATACTTGTAATCAGACTAGTTACATTTTACCTATATTTACACAATATAAATAATTTATTCATAATTTATTGATTCTCCCTAATTCTTTTTCATCTTTTACATTTTTCTTTCTAAAATGCCAACATGACATGCAGGTTAACAAAATATTTCATTTTCTACGTTGATGTTATTTTAAAATGATTTATTTTAATTTGACATTTTTATGACTTAATTAATTATTAGCTTTTCATTAAACTGCAGTTCCTTCAAGAACCCCAGTTTGGGAAACCCTGAAATTTAGTGCTTAATTCACTTTATGTTGTTAATACCAACGAATGGAATATATTACTTTGCATTTTAATATCAATATGGTACAATATTATTCTATTTAAATCAATGTGTTAAATGAGTAATCTAAAAGTAATCAAAATGTAGTCTGATTACCTAAAATATGTAATGTAATGGATTATATTACTAACTACAATTTTTGTAATGTAATTTGGAATCAGTAACGAACTATAATTTGTAAGTAATCTACCCAGCTCTGTAAATCATTGCTTGTTATGAGTGGTTTCCCAAAACAGTGGCGTACTAAGTATTTACCGAACTGAGACACGAACCAAACTATAGGAAATCTAAACTGTTACGCCACTATTTAAGGTGTGTTTTCTCACTTTATTGTCTTCTGAGTCTTGGCTGGTGGACAGATCTTTCCTGCTGCCAGAGAGCTGAAAAATAAACAGATTGGGTTTCATTTCTGGATTAGGTCTGAGCTGATTTAGATGATGCAGTTTTGCTCAGAGATATTGTTTATGTCTTACCCGGTGTACATTTGGTGAACTGAGGCAGCGTTTGGGAATCTTTCCTTTATCTGATAGATGCTCCCTCACCGAAACCTCCTGAATTCACAAAAAATACAAAGATGACACGTGTACACCGCAAAAAACAAAGCATTTCTATTCTTATTTAGGCATATATATAAAGCAGACACAGTGTGTCAGACCTGTCTGAGACGGTCCAGCGTGAGGATGTTGTCTACTGCTAACACACTCCGCAGGTATTTCTCGATGGCGGCTTCACTGTCGGCTCCTGGGTTGTCGGTGCTGGCGGCCAGTCGGGCGAGCATCTCTCTGTCCTCTGAGCTCTGAATGTCCTGTCAACAAATGCACACACCTGCTTCTGTTACCTGTTTCTCACAGACTTCTGTACAGTGCCGTTCAAAAGTTTGGGGTCAGTAGGATTTTTTTGAAAGAAATAATTATTCTTCTATTCAGCAAGGATGCACCAAAAGTGACAGTAAATCCATTTATAATGTTACAAAAGACTTTATTTCAAATAAATGCTGTTCTTTTGCATTTCACATTCATCAAAGAATCAACACTGATAATAATCAGAAATGTTTCTTGAGCAGCAAATCAGCATATCAGAATGATATCTGAAGGATCATGTGACACTGAAGACTGGAGTAATGATGCTGAAAATTCAGCTTTGATCACAGAAATAAATGACATTTTACAATATATTCAAATGGAAAACACCTATTTTAAATTGCAATAATATTTCACAATATTACTTTTTTTTTCTCAAATAAATGCAGTCCTGATGAGCATAAGAGACTTCTATCAAAAACATTAAAAAATAAATCTTACAGACCTCAAACTTCTGAACACTAATGTATAGTATAAAAAAATTCACATTGCTCAAACAAGAAAAGATCGTGTTGCTCTTCACGTACCCCTGGGATATTTGAGACGATCTCAAACGTGACTCCACAGCTGTGAATCGAGCTGCGGTGAGACATTCTCCTCAGCAGACTTTGAGCAAAGCCCTGCAGGAAGAGATCCGATCGATGAAAGAGCACTCAATAAAAAACACAAAAATAACCCCATCAGTCGAGTCACGCACATTAAAGGGTTAGTTCACCCCAAAATGAAAATTCTGTCATTAATTACTCACCCTCATGTTGTTCGAAACCCGTAAGACCTTCGTTCATCTTCGGAACACAATTTAAGATATTTTTGATGAAATCTGAGGGCTCTCTGACCCTCCCATAGACAGCAAGGTAACTACCACGTTCAAGGTCCAGAAAAGTACCAAGATGATCGACAAAGTAGTCCGTGTGACATCAGTGGTTCAACTGTAAAGTTACGAAGTTACGAGAATACTTTTTTGCGCAAACGACTTTATTCCACATTTTCGTCTCTACTGCGTCACTTGACCATGACGCAAGCGTGTGGCGGCGCTGACCCAGATCTCGCGTCATGATACTGTCGTGAACGCGCGTCCACAAGTGACGCAGTAGAGACGAAAATGTGGAATAAAGTCGTTATTTTTGTTTTCTTTGCGCAAAAAAAGTATTCTCGTAGCTTCGTAACTTTACAGTTGAACCACTGTTGTCACACGGACTACTTTGTCGATCATCTTGGTACTTTTCTGGACCTTGAACGTGGTAGTTACCTTGCTGTCTATGGGAGGGTCAGAGAGCCCTCAGATTTCATCAAAAATATCTTAAATTGTGTTCCGAAGATGAACGAAGGTCTTACGGGTTTCGAACAACACAAGGGTGAGTAATTAATGACAGAACTTTCATTTTTGGGTGAACTAAACCTTTAAGTGTCACACCTGTCGTCCGGTGAGGTTCACGCAGATGCACTTGCGCAGGACCAGCTGCATTTGTGCGGGATGACTGAGCAGAACCATGGTGCGGACTGTGAGGTAAATCCTGTGATCCGGCCCCGTCACTCGATTCAGCTCAGGACTGTCATGAACGGTGCAGTCCCATGATGCCTCTGTCTTCACCTGTGGGAAGAGAGTGATTCCTTCATGTCATGTGGAATATCGTGGTGCAGTTTTTTTGTTCCACTGAGAAGCAAAATACTGTCTCCTCACCTCATTATCATAGTATTTGACTATCTGTAAGTCCATGAAATCATCTTTATCTTCTCTGTCGGGTGCAGCATCTAGACCTCCAGCTAGAGGAGCGGACAGATGATCACGGAAGTCATCAGCTGTAGATAGACAGAAGAGAGAAATGTTGATCACAAATAGTTCATACAACAGAGACTCCCAACGTTTTGGTCAGCTGAACTCAATTTGTAAAATATTTACTCAAAGTCCCCCGATATTTCAATATTTGAACAACACATTCACATGTTCACAGTTCTCTGATCAGTCAGTTCATGGTCACATCAGGGTGTTTGTGTTAAACTAAAACTATTAAAATGAACAAAAGTTCTTAATAAAATAAAATATAAATAATACATGAAATACTAAAATCACTAACTGAAAAAAAAAACAGTAATGTGTGTGTGTGTGTATGTGTATATAAACTAATAAAAATGACAAAAGCATGAGAAAATTACTAAAACTTAAATGGAAATAATAATATAAAAATAAAAGCACTTCAAAATATTAACAAAAATAAAATGGTATATAATACTAAAATAACACACATTAAAGCCAATCAAATATTTCAGCTTTTAAAAAAGCTTTTTCATTTAGATATTTTAAAATTATTTATTTATTTAACATTTTTTAATAATTTAATTATTATCTTTGGCAATAAAGGCAGTTAAATTTAAAGGGGTCATATGATGCTGCTAAAAAGAACATTATTTTGTGTATTTGGTGTAATGAAATGTGTTTATGCGGTTTAAAGTTAAAAAAACACATTATTTTCCACATACTGTACATTATTGTTTCTCCTCTATGCCCCGCCTTTTTGAAACGCGTCGATTTTTACAAAGCTCATCAGTCTGAAAAGCGAGGTGTGCTCTGATTAGCCAGCTATCCAGTGCGTTGTGATTAGCCGAATACCTCAAGCGTGAGA
>NW_015634565.1:664893-673364 GCF_001515625.1 Sinocyclocheilus rhinocerous
TTTTTTTCTTTGAAATACATCTGAAAAAACGCGGTCGTCTTATATTCAGGGTCTAGACGTTGACATGTCGATAATACATCCACAACAATAGGTGGCGCCAAATACGCATAAACCGAGTGTGCCATGAAATACGTAATGTAATGCGTGTTGTAAAGATCGCGAGTAAAAACAAAAGAAGCAGAAAACCTTACAGCTGCATGAGTCGTGACTGTCACGTTAGCCTGATGGCACCAAACTCCCTTTGTGATTTTAAGACTACAGTAAGATTTAACTTCTACTGTTAATAAGATTTTGGTAGGCTACTATTAGATGGATAGCCTAATGTCCTAATTCAGATGGGCTACCTGTTTTTTTTTTTTTTATGGTATATCAAAAAGTGTATATTTTTTTAAATGTGATTGTTGGTACATTTGACCAGTTTTTACCATACTTTCAAAACAAAAATTAAAATAGGACAAATATGCAATATGAAAATAATTGAAGACAAAATGTGTTTTACTGAGAAAAAACAAGATTTGGTTTTTAAAAAGCCTTTTTCCAAAAGGTACATCTGGAAAAAGGGGGGTCGTCTTATAATCAGGGTCGTCTTATATTCGGGCCAATACGGTACATGATAAAATAATCAGGTAAGAATACAAAAATACCAGTTTTAAACAAATTTTAAATTAAATTTTAATGTTAACGAATTCACTTTACATTTTCATTACTTTATTATTTGAAGCCATATTTAGTAGGCAGCTGCCTATGTAGGGAGTAAACATCCAGGCAGCGCACCAGGATTTGGAACACAGTAAATATTTACCGCTGAGGTCCAGGAAGATGACTGGGATGTGCGTCTCCATTCCTGGCACAGGAGCCCTGCGGGAACAGGAGCCAGACAGTGAACATACGGTTCATGAGAAGAATTCACTAAACTGAATTAACCAAAGAGCACAAAACAATCAGATTGTTGGATTTTCTTCTTGCATTTGAATTTAACGAGTTGGTTATGGTTAGATAAAGGTAGTCCTATGATTGTTTGAAAGGAAATAACATTGTAGGACCAGTAAGGAATAAAACATGAGCAAGTATACCGTCACATACCACTCCGCCGGGGCTCCTGGGATACCGCTGCCAGCAGAGGGCACCAGCACAGCGTTTCTCTCCTCCGTTAGCGTCAGACGACACTCCAGCAGCTGCGACTCGCTCTCCACATCCTCTTCTGACTTATCTACAAGAGCCACTTTTCTCTCATTTTCACAAAAGATGTTCCTTCGATATATTCCACTCAAACACATTTGATTTCTAGAAACCCATAAGCATGCAGGTCATCTACATCTCGTCTTACCGTGCTTGCCAACAAGTTTCTGAAGACGTTGGTCCAGATATTCCTGTCGTTCAGTTAGAGCAGTGAGCCACCGAGCTCTCAGTCTCTCCAGATCAACCTCCTACAGGTACAAACATGCAGAAGATATTGCTTTATTAATATATATAAAGCACATAGTAAAGCTCAGATCTACACTAATGTACTGTAGGTCTGTTCTGCTCACAAAAGCTGCATTTATTTAATGAAAAACAGTAAAAACAGTAATATTGTGAAATATTATTACAATTTAAAATACCTGTTTTTTGTTTGAATATATTGTAAAATGTAATTTATTCCTGACTTCTGACCAAATTAATGCATTTTTGCTAAATAAAACTATAAATTTCTTTTTAAAAAAAATGAACGATAGTGTATATAAATAGAATCATTCAGAAACATGTTCATCAACATATGATCACCCATATTTACATCTCAATGCCTACTCAATATTCAGCGGCTTGTCCCGCACCGATGAACGACAATGACAACCACAGACATACATAGACATCATTCACCTATTTAAAAAAGCCTGAAAAGTTATTACCTGATAACTGTCCACATCTTTATCTCCCACCTTCAAAAATAAGACAAAAAAAAAAACCTTGAGTCCAGACCTGTGCATCTGCTAATAGAGCTCATCAACAAATACTCATTCACTAATACTCACATACAACGTGTGAGAAACCTTTACACTGGATTCATCAGGAATTCAAGCATGTGCATTTTACCCTCATTCAGATGTTAATCAATATATAATATAATATAGAAGCATGTGCCAGCAGTATGCAATTAGCATAAGACACACCCAGACATATCCATATAAGGGCCTTACTGTCACTTAGTGTCACTACATTTCTATATCAAATTTATACATCAAAATCATTTTAGCTTAATGCATTTCATGTTTTTTGAGGTTACCTGTGATTTTAGTGTACGTCTGGTTTGAGCTGGTTCTAAATTTTCTTAAAATTAGCATAACATTGAATCAACATTTATGTGTGAAATGTTTAAAACGTTTAGTGAATGAGACATGATGATTTTAACTAAAAATTAAAGATGAGTTTTTCACCCTCTGGGTCTCTGTGCTTTTGCCAGTTCGAGTCAGATGGACCTCCACATTGCCGATGGAGACGTTGAGCACAGACTCGGTGATCAGAGGCATGGTGCCGGAGTCCTGGACCGAACGCGCCTCCACCTGAACACGCCTTGACTGACCCTGTCACACACACACACACACACACAGTCAAGTCATGAGCGGCATCGAAGGAAAATCAGATCTTCTACAGAAAAATTTGTCAAGATTTAGTTTTACACCTCGTTACTATCATTAATGTCCACACAGACCTGTTTGAGCTGAAATATTCCTCCTGTGCAGACGTCCTTAGCTAACTGAACCTCCACCGGCACAAACTCTCCAGCATCATTCAGCTCCAGGATCTGAACACAGACACAATAAAACGGAAAAGAAACTTCACTTTTACAAAATGAGTCAAAAACCAAATTACAACTGTTTTTGGTGCATCCTAATTCAAGGATTCCCAAACCCCAGCTTTTTTGGCAACCAAACCGTTTTGAACTAAAATATTTACTTGAAGTTCTCTCTGACATTTTTAAATAATATTTAAATAATTTAACAACACATTCACATCTTCACTGTTCTCTGATGTTGGTAATGATGCACATGACATGCAGGTAATCAAATAATTTATCTTATTTATTAATATTTTACTAAAGTATTTTAGTTTTTATTAAGTTTTTTTTTTAATTAAAATTATTTTACAATGATTTTTACATTTTAATTACACATTAAATGTTGGTGGATAGTCACATTATGCATGTAATCAAATATAATTGTTTTATTCATATTTTACTAAAATATTTTATTAAGTGTTTTATTTTGATTGTTTTAAAATTAAAATATTTTTTAAAATTATTTCTCAAATGTCAAAATGTGAGTTTTATGGTCACATGACTTGCAGGTAAACAAATTAAATATTTTATTTTTATTTATTAAAATTGTACGAAATACTTTATTAAGTTTTATCTGGATTGTTTTAAAATTAAAATATTTTTTTAAATTATTTCTCAAATGTCAAAATGTCAGTTTTATGGTCACATGACATGCAGGTAAACAAATAAAAAAATTTATATTAATATTTCTGAAAAATATTTTAGTAAGTGTTTTATTTTGATTGTTTTAAATTTAAAATGGTTTTAAAATGATTTATTCTTTTTAATTTTACATTATATGTCAGTTGATGGCACATGACATGCAGATAAAACAGTTAAATTATTTTTTAAATAATTATTATTTTAATATTAAGATTAAAATTACTCATTTATATTTTACATTAATGGTTGATGGTCACATGACATGCAGGGTAAACAAATAAAATATATTTATTCATATTTTTCTAAAGTATTTTAGTGTTTTATTTTGAGTATTTTAAAAATAATTTTTTAAAGAAAATGATTTATTAACTTTAATTTTACATTAAATGTTGGTTAATGGTCTAATGACATGCAGGTAAACAAATAAAATATTTTATTTATATTTATTAATATTTTACGCAAATATTTTAATTACTGTTTTAAAATTATTCTGAAATTAATCATTTGAATTTTTTATTATTTAATTACTTAATAGCTTATGATTTAATTATTTACCACAATCATCTGAACATTGACTAAATCTAGCTCTGCTGTCACAGAAACGATCTGTGATAGTTTTTATGTTAAAGGATAGTCTAATAAATGCATGTGTACCTCTCTCTGAGAGAGCGAGTCTTTGCCTGAATCACCCCCAGGTCCCAGAGAGCCAGATTCCTCCGCGGATTTGCCTGTTTGTGACCATAAACTTCAACCGCCACGGCGCCCTCCATCAGAAACTCCAGAAAGTCTTCGGTTACGGCCACTTCTAGAGTCTACAGATGCACATAGAGATGCGTGATGACCGACAACTGGCACAAACGCAATGTTTTACTCCATGTAAGGCAGTGTTTTCACCTTGCAGTTGTCAAACACCACCAGACTCTGCGGCTCTCTGCTGCTGGGGGCCGTCAGACCCACTTCCGGGGCGATAAACACGGGTTCCTGCTGCTCCCAGAAATGATACTGACAGAAAACGAAGTTGGAGAGGTGCTGAGGCAATCCGGTCGCCTGCAACACCTTGATCTGGAAATAAACCCACAGAAAACATTCATGTCCTACACTCAACTACAGCTCAGATCTACAGGAATATCTGACCTGTGCTGGCAAAATGAGTCGGAATGAGGAAATTTTAAAAGAATCAGAAAACGTACAAATAAAGATCTTTTTAGATGTTTAATTACTATTTGGAGCATTGGGATCACTAGAAGAGGGCTTAATGAACTCATTTTTGTGAAAAGTTTTTCACTTCTTTTGCCTGTAGCTCAAAATTAGACCGTGCGCATTCAGACCAAGTGGCAACCTCCCGCTCTCTCTCGTGAAGCCAACAAGGAAGTGACTTAAACTGTAATTCATCAACTGGCCGCTAGAGGCTGGCTGCAAAAGCGAGTCAATCCCATAGACTCCCCATGTTAAAATGCCCAACTTTACAGCAGAAAAAAACATGTTTACAGCCTGGTTAAAAAAATTATTTTGGTCTATATAGCTAATTTTGCCCTTCATGACAACTGTGAGGGGGGTGAATTTTTTTATAACTCATCCGTTTAAATTATATTAAGCCTTAAAGTTCAGCATAATTAAGGGCGTGGCCACTTGAGTGACAGGTGGATTGCCGCTGCTGTCACCACCATCGAGCTAGGTGGGCGTGGTTTCAACAACCAGCTCCCGCCTCTTTGCACATCTTCGATTATCTGGGAGTAACGTGCGCGCGGCCAAGATGGCGACGGCCCGCTCCGCCCACTTTTGAGCTTCAAAAACTCTCTTCGGAACCCTACGGGTGACGTCACGGACACTACGTCCATGTTTTTATACAGTCTATGATTCAGACTCATTTTGGCAGCACTGGTCACATATTGCATGTTTGAATGATGTCCTGTTTTATCTGACCATGCAGGTGAGTTTGCGTTCTTGCGTCTCGCCGTCTGGACTGATCTCAGAGCCTCCCGTCTCACACTCCTCTAGCTCTCCGCTCAGACGCTCCACTTCTACGTGAAGCCGACCCGCCACCTGAAAACACACAAAACCAACGGCAATCAGTCAATGGCTTGCGCTCTTTCTAATGGTTAGAACCAATCTGTTTGCGCGCACACCTCCCCCTTCTGGTTGATGATGGGAACTGCGTACTGCAGCTTGACCTCATATAGCAGACAGGACAGGAAGACGTTGGCCACACCGATCAGACTGTGATTCTCCTGCTCGTCGAAGAACGGATCGGCACGCTTGAAGTAGGAGCGCATGGCCTGAGCACAGGCAACGAGGATGAGGTGAACACATGTAAGCATACTTCATTTATGATGCTCATCAAAACCGCATTTTTGGAGAAACAAACATTGACTGTTCAGTATTGTTTCCTTTAAGCCACATCATGCTAGTTCAGGGATTCCCAAATTTTTTTTGTAAACCAAATCTTTGGCCTAAAATATATACTTACACGCATTAATTATTAAATGCATATTAAATATTATTTTATTAAATGCATATTAATAAAATATTTTAGTTATTTAGTGATATTTTAATTGTTTTAAAATTTAAAATGCTTTGAAATTGTTTAAACATTTTTTTGAAATATAATTTATTTTCATTTTCTAAAATATTGTTTAATATTAGTGTTATATTTTGACTTTTAGAATTACATTTATTTTAAAATAGTACTGTCAAACGATTAATCGCATCCAAAATAAGAGTTTGTTTACATAATATACGTGTGTACTGTTTATTTATCATGTATATATAAATACACGCACATACAGTATATATTTTGAAATTATTTACATGTATATACATTTATATATTTATATTATATTATATATAAATATATTTAATATATAAACAACCTATTTTTCTTAAATATATACATGCATGTGTTTGTATTTATATATACATAATAAATATACACAGTACACACTCATATATTATGTAAACAAAAACTTTTATTTTGGATGAGATTGACAGCCCTATTTTAAAATAACTATTATTTACATATTTATTGGTTAGATTAATATCTCCATTAAAACAACTTAAAATTCACCAAAAATGGATGGACAATTATATATAAAGTTATTCTAGCATTATTATTATGAGTTATATTGGGTAGTTGATTTTACTAATTCTTTTATATAATAAATTATACTTAGTTTCCTTAGCCTCATATTAATTGAGAGACTTACATATTTTATTTAAATGTAACTATTTTATAATAAAATGTACACTTACAGCCTCATAAATCTCTCAATGTATATATATTTTCACTTAAAAATAATTATTTTATAATACAATGTATACTTACAGCCTCATATTAATCGAGAGATATAGTTTTACTTCAAAATAATAAAAACAAAAAATCAAAAATTTCAAATTGAAAATAAATAAATATGTATTGAATAATCTGACATTAAAAATATTGACTATATTAAAAAAAACAATATTAAAATTACATCATAATAATAAATATTACATTAGTAGCTCCAAAATATCATTGTCAATGTTGCTACAGTAAAAACACAGTAATGTGTAGCATGGTCAAATCTGATAATGCAGGAAGTTGTCATGTGATTTGACCTACAGGATTGTCCTCGTCATAGTCTTTCCACTCCTGATAGAGCTCTCTCATGTCCAGCAGCCGGTTCTCCATCTTCTCCACGGACCAGATCTGCTTGCCTTTGCTCTTCCTCCTCACCTCCACCGCCGGCTCGCTCAGAACCGTGTCCCGCTGCGCTCAGGAAACATCAGTCTTTATTATTAAAGCAGCATTTTCACCCGACCCACAATTCAACAGTCCTTTAATAGCACGTACTGCAATGAAGATGGAACGTTCAAATCATTTCCTTTCAATGGTTTGTTTAAATGAAACGCTTTCAATGTCTGAATTTCTATGAGTGTTCATGTTTATAGAAAATAAACTAACAGAACAATTTCTGAGCGATGAAATATGTTTTAGAAATAACGAGAATTTTTTTTTTAAAAGTTTGGGTTTGGTACGATTTTTAATTTTATTTTAAAGTCTCTTCTGCTCACCAAGGCTATATTTATTTGATTAAAATTACAGTAAAAACAGTAATATTGTGAAATATTATTACTATTTAAAATAGCCGTTTTCTGTTTGAATATATTATAAAATGTAATTTATTCCTGTGATCAAAGCTGAATTTTCAGCATCATTACTCCAGTCTTCGGTGTAGCATGATCTTCAGAAATCATTCTGATATGCTGATTTGCTGCTCAAGAAACATTTCAAATTTTTATTATTAGCATTATTTTTTATTTCTTAATATTATCGATGTTGAAAACAGTTGTGCTGATTCATATTTTTGTGGAAACTGATACATTTTTTTCAGGAATCTTTGATGAATAGAAAGTTCAAAAGAACAGAATAGAATCTTTTGTAACATTATAAAAGTCTTTTCTGACACTTTTGATCAATTTAATGCATCCTTGCTAAATAAAAACATGAATCTCTCTCCAAAAAATGTTTTTTGATTTTTGAAGAGTAGTGTATATGTATTAAAATATTATAAATAAATATTATAAATAAATATATATACAGTGGGTACGGAAAGTATTCAGACCCCCTTAAATTTTTCACTCTTTGTTATATTGCAGCCATTTGCTAAAATCATTTAAGTTAATTTTTTTTCCTCATTAATGTACACACAGCACCCCATATTGACAGAAAAACACAGAATTGTTGACATTTTTGCAGATTTATTAAAAAAGAAAAACTGAAATATCACATGGTCCTAAGTATTCAGACCCTTTGCTCAGTATTTAGTAGAAGCACCCTTTTGATCTAATACAGCCATGACCCTTTTGGGAAAGATGCAACAAGTTTTTCACAACTGGATTTGGGGATCCTCTGCCATTCCCTCTTGCAGATCCACTCCAGTTCTGTCAGGTTGGATGGTAAACATTGGTGGACAGCCATTTTTAGGTCTCTCCAGAGATGCGTAATTGGGTCTCAGCAAAGAGTCTGGCTGGGCCA
>NW_015634565.1:674161-678026 GCF_001515625.1 Sinocyclocheilus rhinocerous
AGCTGAATTTTCAGCATCATTACTCCAGTCTTCGGTGTCACATGATCTTCAGAAATCATTCTGATATGCTGATTTGCTGCTCAAGAAACATTTCAAATTTTTATTATTAGCATTATTTTTTATTTCTTAATATTATCGATGTTGAAAACAGTTGTGCTGATTCATATTTTTGTGGAAACTGATACATTTTTTTCAGGAATCTTTGATGAATAGAAAGTTCAAAAGAACAGAATAGAATCTTTTGTAACATTATAAAAGTCTTTTCTGACACTTTTGATCAATTTAATGCATCCTTGCTAAATAAAAACATGAATCTCTCTCCAAAAAATGTTTTTTGATTTTTGAAGAGTAGTGTATATGTATTAAAATATTATAAATAAAGTGCTGTGTGTACATTAATGAGGAAAAAAAATTAACTTAAATGATTTTAGCAAATGGCTGCAATATAACAAAGAGTGAAAAATTTAAGGGGGTCTGAATACTTTCCGTACCCACTGTATACTGTATATATATATACATGACTGTGTCTGAACCCTGATGAATTACAAAAACTGATTCACTGATTCACATGCCAAATAGTGTGACAACTGAATGAATATTTAATTAAACGTATATTCAAATATTGCTTCTTATCTGTATGTTTTCGAGTAAGTTACACAGACCGTGACAAACACGTCATCCAGTCCAGTTTCCAAAGAATGATTTACGAATCCTTGTTTGCTGACTGAATCATTTAAATTAACCATTCATTTTGAACGATTCACAAATATGACACCATAAACCTACAACATTAATGTTAAAAATATACGCGGATAAATCCTTCAACAGTCAATCACACGCACACACATAGCGTCTCTCCTGACCTTGCGGTTGGCGTTGAGGTTTGCAGCCGGTATCTGCAGTGTGACTTTATATTCGGTTTTCTTGTTGAGCTCTTCAGAGATGAATCCAGCCTCCTGAACCAGCCGATTGGCCTTCACGATCTGCTCTTTGAGCTTACGCAGACTTCGATTCATCAAAACCTCTCTGAAAGCACATAATAGAATCTTTTGTAACATTATAAAAGTCTTTTCTGACACTTTTGATCAATTTAATGCATCCTTGCTAAATAAAAACATGAATCTCTCTCCAAAAAATGTTTTTTGATTTTTGAAGAGTAGTGTATATGTATTAAAATATTATAAATAAATATTATAAATAAATATATATACAGTGGGTACGGAAAGTATTCAGACCCCCTTAAATTTTTCACTCTTTGTTATATTGCAGCCATTTGCTAAAATCATTTAAGTTAATTTTTTTTCCTCATTAATGTACACACAACACCCCATATTGACAGAAAAACACAGAATTGTTGACATCTTTGCAGATTTATTAAAAAAGAAAAACTGAAAAATGCTCAGTATTTAGTAGAAGCACCCATTTGATCTAATACAGCCATGAGTCTTTTTGGATGACACCATAAACCTACAACATTAATGTTAAAAATATACGCGGATAAATCCTTCAACAGTCAATCACACGCACACACATAGCGTCTCTCCTGACCTTGCGGTTGGCGTTGAGGTTTGCAGCCGGTATCTGCAGTGTGACTTTATATTCGGTTTTCTTGTTGAGCTCTTCAGAGATGAATCCAGCCTCCTGAACCAGCAGATTGGCCTTCACGATCTGCTCTTTGAGCTTACGCAGACTTCGATTCATCAAAACCTCTCTGAAAGCACATAAGCATGATATTTAGCACACAAACACACACACTAAATACCTCCTGTGGTGTGTAATATAACTCAGCATGCACCTCCCGTCACTCCACTGGCGCAGTGCGCTCTGAGAGGAGCCCAGGCTGGCGTTGAGCTGCTCGCTGCTGCGCTGGTGCTCTGTCGACAGGCGTCTGCGCAGCTGCTGCAGCTCCTGCTCGTACATCAGCCGCTGTCGCTCCAGAGCCGAGCGCTTCTCCTCCTCATGCCTGCGCTCCAGAGAGTGAAGCACCGACTGCAGCGGCTCTGAGACACATATTTCACTGATAAACAACAAAAAAGACTGGTTTTGTGCTCCAGGGTCATATATTGCCTTTGTTGTTCTGGTTTTTACTTTTATTCATCTATTTTTTTTTTTTTTTTCCTCTTCTTGTGCAGTAACATAACACTCCCTAAACCAAGTACATGCTTTGTAAGAAAGAGTTGGATAATAAAAAATAAGTTGAGGAAAAATGGTCAAAATGCACACGCATTTAATTAAAAATATCTACTAATATATAATAAAGCTTTTAGTGTCAACATGTCATGGAAAAACTGTCCATATAATAAGATGAAAAATATTATTTTGTAAATATAATTTGATTACTTTTATGTTAGAAATTAATACAAATTACACAACACTCACAAACATATATTTATATATATGAAATTGTTGAGTGTTAAATGGTTAAATGCCTGAAAAAAAATTCATTATATATAACAAATATTAGTGGATATTTTGTTTACATATGCTCTCTAAAAAGTCTTGGATTAAATACAAAAAAAAAAATATAGAATAAAAATCGTAAACTTTTTAAAACGGTTTAAAAAAAAAAAAAAGCCTAAAATCTTCGATACACATTTTAAGGTATATGTGATTCTATTCAAAAGAAAAAAAAATGAATGATATGAAAAATATTAGTGGATATTTTTGTTTACACATGCTCTCTAAAAATCTTTCTAGATTCAATAAAAAAAAATTCCAGACTAAAAGTTTAGTCTCATTTGCCTGTCAAACTATATGTGATGTTATTAATTTTAACGAGAACAAAAGAATACATTTTTCATGATATATGAGAACTATTAGTGGCTAGTTTTGTTTTGTTTACATATGCTCTCTAAATCGGCATGGTAATTAAAACTGTAATAATTAATTAATCAACTATAAAATTCGTGGAAGAATACTGGTGCAGTGCTGCCATTAACTTTAAATGTAGTTTTATTCAATTTCATTTGGATCTCAAACGGGTTTTTATTAGTTTGTAACATTCCACCTTTACTCCAGGTTATATTGACTGTAAGAGGTTGTCTGTCTCTCACCGTTGTTTCCCAGCGCTTTCATCATGACTTCAGTCTGTGCCGACTCAAAACTGAAGCTGTTGTCACTGGAGTCGTGACTGAGACGATCCACATCCAGATGCTCGGCGTGAAGACCAGCCTTCGTCACACTGCCCTCCTCATCCTCCACACCAACACGATACACGTTCGACACGCTGATCCTGAGACAAAGAGAGCACTAAAGTCAGTACGTACTCACCGCACACACATACGGCTTTGGGTCAATTTGACATCGTTTTGACATTTTATTCAACCACAGTTTTCACTAAACAAATCCATTTTAACGGACGACAAATCAATGCTTGTGATGGTCTGAGTAGACACACAATTAAACTCAGCCTCCAAGTGTAAATGTGTCTCCCTGACCTGAAGAAGTGGTTGTTTCCCCAGAGGATCCGATCCCCATGATGCAGCTGGACGGGAGACGAGACCACAGCGCCGTTCACACATGTGCTGCACACAGAGACAGATTATATCAATTACATCACATATACACATATTCTTGCATACGATCACTAGCTATAGAGTAGAGACAGAGTGATACATAGACATGAGTATGTAAAGCTGGACATCAACATTTTGGGTTTAGGCTTTATATAACAGGGTTTGTGCAGTTAATACAGCTCATTTAATCTACTGTATATTCAATGTATAGTTTACTCTAAACATTACATACTTTAACTGTTGTATTATATTATTCGATTAGCCATTTACAATTTATCTACAATACAATTACTTAAAAAAAAAAATTACAAAGTTTGTTTATTTTATATATATATATATATATATATATA